>NW_027461247.1:0-180306 GCF_030463565.1 Pelecanus crispus
GGCTGCGGGCTCGCCTGTGCCGCCTAGGCCCCGACGTACGAGGCCCGCTCGGGGGGCGTTTTTTTGCCCGAAGCCGGCACGGGGCTTGCGAACGTCCGGGGATTTCTCCCACGCCAAAGGGGCCAGCCCCGAAAGCTGTGGCCAGCCCTCGGCGCCCACTGCCGCCGCTTCCACGGCACCACAGAGCCTGGGGCTGCGGGCTCGCCTGTGCCGCCTAGGCCCCGACGTACGAGGCCCGCTCGGGGGGCGTTTTTTTGCCCGAAGCCGGCACGGGGCTTGCGAACGTCCGGGGATTTCTCCCACGCCAAAGGGGCCAGCCCCGAAAGCTGTGGCCAGCCCTCGGCGCCCACTGCCGCCGCTTCCACGGCACCACAGAGCCTGGGGCTGCGGGCTCGCCTGTGCCGCCTAGGCCCCGACGTACGAGGCCCGCTCGGGGGGCGTTTTTTTGCCCGAAGCCGGCACGGGGCTTGCGAACGTCCGGGGATTTCTCCCACGCCAAAGGGGCCAGCCCCGAAAGCTGTGGCCAGCCCTCGGCGCCCACTGCCGCCGCTTCCACGGCACCACAGAGCCTGGGGCTGCGGGCTCGCCTGTGCCGCCTAGGCCCCGACCTACGAGGCCCGCTCGGGGGGCGTTTTTTTGCCCGAAGCCGGCACGGGGCTTGCAAACGTCCGGGGATTTCTCCCACGCCAAAGGGGCCAGCCCCGAAAGCTGTGGCCAGCCCTCGGCGTCCACTGCCGCCGCTTCCACGGCACCACAGAGCCTGGGGCTGCGGGCTCGCCTGTGCCGCCTAGGCCCCGACGTACGAGGCCCACTCGGGGGGCGTTTTTTTGCCCGAAGCCGGCACGGGGCTTGCGAACGTCCGGGGATTTCTGCCACGCCAAAGGGGCCAGCCCCCAAAGCTGTGGCCAGCCCTCGGCGTCCACTGCCGCCGCTTCCACGGCACCACAGAGCCTGGGGCTGCGGGCTCGCCTGTGCCGCCTAGGCCCCGACGTACGAGGCCCGCTCGGGGGGCGTTTTTTTGCCCGAAGCCGGCACGGGGCTTGCGAACGTCCGGGGATTTCTCCCACGCCAAAGGGGCCAGCCCCGAAAGCTGTGGCCAGCCCTCGGCGCCCACTGCCGCCGCTTCCACGGCACCACAGAGCCTGGGGCTGCGGGCTCGCCTGTGCCGCCTAGGCCCCGACCTACGAGGCCCGCTCGGGGGGCGTTTTTTTGCCCGAAGCCGGCACGGGGCTTGCAAACGTCCGGGGATTTCTCCCACGCCAAAGGGGCCAGCCCCGAAAGCTGTGGCCAGCCCTCGGCGTCCACTGCCGCCGCTTCCACGGCACCACAGAGCCTGGGGCTGCGGGCTCGCCTGTGCCGCCTAGGCCCCGACGTACGAGGCCCACTCGGGGGGCGTTTTTTTGCCCGAAGCCGGCACGGGGCTTGCGAACGTCCGGGGATTTCTGCCACGCCAAAGGGGCCACCCCCAAAGCTGTGGCCAGCCCTCGGCGTCCACTGCCGCCGCTTCCACGGCACCACAGAGCCTGGGGCTGCGGGCTCGCCTGTGCCGCCTAGGCCCCGACGTACGAGGCCCGCTCGGGGGGCGTTTTTTTGCCCGAAGCCGGCACGGGGCTTGCGAACGTCCGGGGATTTCTCCCACGCCAAAGGGGCCAGCCCCGAAAGCTGTGGCCAGCCCTCGGCGCCCACTGCCGCCGCTTCCACGGCACCACAGAGCCTGGGGCTGCGGTGTCACCGGTGCCGCCGAGGCCCCGACGTCCGAGGCCCGCTCGGGGCCGTTTTTTGCCCGAAGCCGGCACGGGGCTTGCGAACGTCCGGCCATTTCTCCCACGCCAAGGGGGCCAGCCCCGAAAGCTGTGGCCGGCCCTCGGCGCCCAATGCCGCCGCTTCCACGGCACCACAGAGCCTGGGGCTGCGGTGTCACCGGTGCCGCCGAGGCCCCGACGTCCGAGGCCCGCTCGGGGCCGTTTTTTGCCCGAAGCCGGCACGGGGCTTGCGAACGTCCGGCGATTTCTCCCACGCCAAGGGGGCCAGCCCCGAAAGCTGTGGCCAGCCCTCGGCGCCCACTGCCGCCGCTTCCACGGCACCACAGAGCCTGGGGCTGCGGTGTCACCGGTGCCGCCGAGGCCCCGACGTCCGAGGCCCGCTCGGGGCCGTTTTTTGCCCGAAGCCGGCACGGGGCTTGCGAACGTCCGGCGATTTCTCCCACGCCAAGGGGGCCAGCCACGAAAGCTGTGGCCGGCCCTCGGCGCCCACTGTCGCAGCTTCCACGGCACCACAGAGCCTGGGGCTGCGGTGTCACCGGTGCCGCCGAGGCCCCGACGTCCGAGGCCCGCTCGGGGCCGTTTTTTGCCCGAAGCCGGCACGGGGCTTGCGAACGTCCGGCGATTTCTCCCACGCCAAGGGGGCCAGCCCCGAAAGCTGTGGCCAGCCCTCGGCGCCCACTGCCGCCGCTTCCACGGCACCACAGAGCCTGGGGCTGCGGTGTCACCGGTGCCACCGAGGCCCCGACGTCCGAGGCCCGCTCGGGGCCGTTTTTTGCCCGAAGCCGGCACGGGGCTTGCGAACGTCCGGCCATTTCTCCCACGCCAAGGGGGCCAGCCCCGAAAGCTGTGGCCGGCCCTCGGCGCCCACTGCCGCCGCTTCCACGGCACCACAGAGCCTGGGGCTGCGGTGTCACCGGTGCCGCCGAGGCCCCGACGTCCGAGGCCCGCTCGGGGCCGTTTTTTGCCCGAAGCCGGCACGGGGCTTGCGAACGTCCGGCCATTTCTGCCACGCCAAGGGGGCCAGCCCCGAAAGCTGTGGCCAGCCCTCGGCGCCCACTGCCGCCGCTTCCACGGCACCACAGAGCCTGGGGCTGCGGTGTCACCGGTGCCGCCGAGGCCCCGACGTCCGAGGCCCGCTCGGGGCCGTTTTTTGCCCAAAGCCGGCACGGGGCTTGCGAACGTCCGGCGATTTCTCCCACGCCAAGGGGGCCAGCCCCGAAAGCTGTGGCCGGCCCTCGGCGCCCACTGCCGCCGCTTCCACGGCACCACAGAGCCTGGGGCTGCGGTGTCACCGGTGCCGCCGAGGCCCCGACGTCCGAGGCCCGCTCGGGGCCGTTTTTTGCCCGAAGCCGGCACGGGGCTTGCGAACGTCCGGCGATTTCTCCCACGCCAAGGGGGCCAGCCCCGAAAGCTGTGGCCGGCCCTCGGCGCCCAATGCCGCCGCTTCCACGGCACCACAGAGCCTGGGGCTGCGGTGTCACCGGTGCCGCCGAGGCCCCGACGTCCGAGGCCCGCTCGGGGCCGTTTTTTGCCCGAAGCCGGCACGGGGCTTGCGAACGTCCGGCGATTTCTCCCACGCCAAGGGGGCCAGCCCCGAAAGCTGTGGCCAGCCCTCGGCGCCCACTGCCGCCGCTTCCACGGCACCACAGAGCCTGGGGCTGCGGTGTCACCGGTGCCGCCGAGGCCCCGACGTCCGAGGCCCGCTCGGGGCCGTTTTTTGCCCGAAGCCGGCACGGGGCTTGCGAACGTCCGGCCATTTCTCCCACGCCAAGGGGGCCAGCCCCGAAAGCTGTGGCCGGCCCTCGGCGCCCACTGCCGCCGCTTCCACGGCACCACAGAGCCTGGGGCTGCGGTGTCATCGGTGCCGCCGAGGCCCTGACGTCCGAGGCCCGCTCGGGGCCGTTTTTTGCCCGAAGCCGGCACGGGGCTTGCGAACGTCCGGGGATTTCTCCCACGCCAAAGGGGCCAGCCCCGAAAGCTGTGGCCAGCCCTCGGCGTCCACTGCCGCCGCTTCCACGGCACCACAGAGCCTGGGGCTGCGGGCTCGCCTGTGCCGCCTAGGCCCCGACGTACGAGGCCCGCTCGGGGGGCGTTTTTTTGCCCGAAGCCGGCACGGGGCTTGCGAACGTCCGGGGATTTCTCCCACGCCAAAGGGGCCAGCCCCGAAAGCTGTGGCCAGCCCTCGGCGTCCACTGCCGCCGCTTCCACGGCACCACAGAGCCTGGGGCTGCGGGCTCGCCTGTGCCGCCTAGGCCCCGACCTACGAGGCCCGCTCGGGGGGCGTTTTTTTGCCCGAAGCCGGCACGGGGCTTGCGAACATCCGGGGATTTCTCCCACGCCAAAGGGGCCAGCCCCGAAAGCTGTGGCCAGCCCTCGGCGCCCACTGCCGCCGCTTCCACGGCACCACAGAGCCTGGGGCTGCGGGCTCGCCTGTGCCGCCTAGGCCCCGACGTACGAGGCCCGCTCGGGGGGCGTTTTTTTGCCCGAAGCCGGCACGGGGCTTGCGAACGTCCGGGGATTTCTCCCACGCCAAAGGGGCCAGCCCCGAAAGCTGTGGCCAGCCCTCGGCGTCCACTGCCGCCGCTTCCACGGCACCACAGAGCCTGGGGCTGCGGGCTCGCCTGTGCCGCCTAGGCCCCGACGTACGAGGCCCGCTCGGGGGGCGTTTTTTTTGCCCGAAGCCGGCACGGGGCTTGCGAACGTCCGGGGATTTCTCCCACGCCAAAGGGGCCAGCCCCGAAAGCTGTGGCCAGCCCTCGGCGTCCACTGCCGCCGCTTCCACGGCACCACAGAGCCTGGGGCTGCGGGCTCGCCTGTGCCGCCTAGGCCCCGACGTACGAGGCCCGCTCGGGGGGCGTTTTTTTGCCCGAAGCCGGCACGGGGCTTGCGAACGTCCGGGGATTTCTCCCACGCCAAAGGGGCCAGCCCCGAAAGCTGTGGCCAGCCCTCGGCGCCCACTGCCGCCGCTTCCACGGCACCACAGAGCCTGGGGCTGCGGGCTCGGCTGTGCCGCCTAGGCCCCGACGTACGAGGCCCGCTCGGGGGGCGTTTTTTTTGCCCGAAGCCGGCACGGGGCTTGCGAACGTCCGGGGATTTCTGCCACGCCAAAGGGGCCAGCCCGAAAGCTGTGGCCAGCCCTCGGCGCCCACTGCCGCCGCTTCCACGGCACCACAGAGCCTGGGGCTGCGGGCTCGCCTGTGCCGCCTAGGCCCCGACGTACGAGGCCCGCTCGGGGGGCGTTTTTTTGCCCGAAGCCGGCACGGGGCTTGCGAACGTCCGGGGATTTCTCCCACGCCAAAGGGGCCAGCCCCGAAAGCTGTGGCCAGCCCTCGGCGCCCACTGCCGCCGCTTCCACGGCACCACAGAACCTGGGGCTGCGGGCTCGCCTGTGCCGCCTAGGACCCGACGTACGAAGCCCGCTCGGGAGGCGTTTTTTTGCCCGAAGCCGGCACGGGGCTTGCGAACGTCCGGGGATTTCTCCCACGCCAAAGGGGCCAGCCCCCAAAGCTGTGGCCAGCCCTCGGCGTCCACTGCCGCCGCTTCCACGGCACCACAGAGCCTGGGGCTGCGGGCTCGCCTGTGCCGCCTAGGCCCCGACGTACGAGGCCCGCTCGGGGGGCGTTTTTTTTGCCCGAAGCCGGCACGGGGCTTGCGAACGTCCGGGGATTTCTCCCACGCCAAAGGGGCCAGCCCCCAAAGCTGTGGCCAGCCCTCGGCGTCCACTGCCGCCGCTTCCACGGCACCACAGAGCCTGGGGCTGCGGGCTCGCCTGTGCCGCCTAGGCCCCGACGTACGAGGCCCGCTCGGGGGGCGTTTTTTTGCCCGAAGCCGGCACGGGGCTTGCGAACGTCCGGGGATTTCTCCCACGCCAAAGGGGCCAGCCACGAAAGCTGTGGCCGGCCCTCGGCGCCCACTGCCGCCGCTTCCACGGCACCACAGAGCCTGGGGCTGCGGGCTCGCCTGTGCCGCCTAGGCCCCGACGTACGAGGCCCGCTCAGGGGGCGTTTTTTTTGCCCGAAGCCGGCACGGGGCTTGCGAACGTCCGGGGATTTCTGGCACGCCAAAGGGGCCAGCCCCCAAAGCTGTGGCCGGCCCTCGGCGCCCACTGCCGCCGCTTCCACGGCACCATAGAGCCTGGGGCTGCGGGCTCGCCTGTGCCGCCTAGGCCCCGACGTACGAGGCCCGCTCGGGGGGCGTTTTTTTGCCCGAAGCCGGCACGGGGCTTGCGAACGTCCGGGGATTTCTCCCACGCCAAAGGGGCCAGCCCCGAAAGCTGTGGCCAGCCCTCGGCGCCCACTGCCGCCGCTTCCACGGCACCACAGAGCCTGGGGCTGCGGGCTCGCCTGTGCCGCCTAGGCCCCGACGTACGAGGCCCGCTCGGGGGGCGTTTTTTTGCCCGAAGCCGGCACGGGGCTTGCGAACGTCCGGGGATTTCTGCCACGCCAAAGGGGCCAGCCCCCAAAGCTGTGGCCGGCCCTCGGCGTCCACTGCCGCCACTTCCACGGCACCACAGAGCCTGGGGCTGCGGGCTCGCCTGTGCCGCCTAGGCCCCGACGTACGAGGCCCGCTCGGGGGGCGTTTTTTTGCCCGAAGCCGGCACGGGGCTTGCGAACGTCCGGGGATTTCTCCCATGCCAAAGGGGCCAGCCCCGAAAGCTGTGGCCAGCCCTCGGCGCCCACTGCCGCCGCTTCCACGGCACCACAGAGCCTGGGGCTGCGGGCTCGCCTGTGCCGCCTAGGCCCCGACGTACGAGGCCCGCTCGGGGGGCGTTTTTTTTGCCCGAAGCCGGCACGGGGCTTGCGAACGTCCGGGGATTTCTCCCACGCCAAAGGGGCCAGCCCCGAAAGCTGTGGCCGGCCCTCGGCGTCCACTGCCGCCGCTTCCACGGCACCACAGAGCCTGGGGCTGCGGGCTCGCCTGTGCCGCCTAGGCCCCGACCTACGAGGCCCGCTCGGGGGGCGTTTTTTTGCCCGAAGCCGGCACGGGGCTTGCGAACGTCCGGGGATTTCTGCCACGCCAAAGGGGCCAGCCCCGAAAGCTGTGGCCAGCCCTCGGCGCCCACTGCCGCCGCTTCCACGGCACCACAGAGCCTGGGGCTGCGGGCTCGCCTGTGCCGCCTAGGCCCCGACGTACGAGGCCCGCTCGGGGGGCGTTTTTTTTGCCCGAAGCCGGCACGGGGCTTGCGAACGTCCGGGGATTTCTCCCACGCCAAAGGGGCCAGCCCCGAAAGCTGTGGCCAGCCCTCGGCGCCCACTGCCGCCGCTTCCACGGCACCACAGAGCCTGGGGCTGCGGGCTCGCCTGTGCCGCCTAGGCCCCGACGTACGAGGCCCGCTCGGGGGGCGTTTTTTTTGCCCGAAGCCGGCACGGGGCTTGCGAACGTCCGGGGATTTCTCCCACGCCAAAGGGGCCAGCCCCGAAAGCTGTGGCCAGCCCTCGGCGCCCACTGCCGCCGCTTCCACGGCACCACAGAACCTGGGGCTGCGGGCTCGCCTGTGCCGCCTAGGACCCGACGTACGAGGCCCGCTCGGGAGGCGTTTTTTTGCCCGAAGCCGGCACGGGGCTTGCGAACGTCCGGGGATTTCTCCCACGCCAAAGGGGCCAGCCCCCAAAGCTGTGGCCAGCCCTCGGCGTCCACTGCCGCCGCTTCCACGGCACCACAGAGCCTGGGGCTGCGGGCTCGCCTGTGCCGCCTAGGCCCCGACGTACGAGGCCCGCTCGGGGGGCGTTTTTTTTGCCCGAAGCCGGCACGGGGCTTGCGAACGTCCGGGGATTTCTCCCACGCCAAAGGGGCCAGCCCCGAAAGCTGTGGCCAGCCCTCGGCGTCCACTGCCGCCGCATCCACGGCACCACAGAGCCTGGGGCTGCGGGCTCGCCTGTGCCGCCTAGGCCCCGACGTACGAGGCCCGCTCGGGGGGCGTTTTTTTTGCCCGAAACCGGCACGGGGCTTGCGAACGTCCGGGGATTTCTCCCACGCCAAAGGGGCCAGCCCCGAAAGCTGTGGCCAGCCCTCGGCGCCCACTGCCGCCGCTTCCACGGCACCACAGAGCCTGGGGCTGCGGGCTCGCCTGTGCCGCCTAGGCCCCGACGTACGAGGCCCGCTCGGGGGGCGTTTTTTTGCCCGAAGCCGGCACGGGGCTTGCGAACGTCCGGGGATTTCTCCCACGCCAAAGGGGCCAGCCCCGAAAGCTGTGGCCAGCCCTCGGCGCCCACTGCCGCCGCTTCCACGGCACCACAGAGCCTGGGGCTGCGGTGTCACCGGTGCCGCCGAGGCCCCGACGTCCGAGGCCCGCTCGGGGCCGTTTTTTGCCCGAAGCCGGCACGGGGCTTGCGAACGTCCGGCGATTTCTCCCACGCCAAGGGGGCCAGCCACGAAAGCTGTGGCCGGCCCTCGGCGCCCACTGTCGCAGCTTCCACGGCACCACAGAGCCTGGGGCTGCGGTGTCACCGGTGCCGCCGAGGCCCCGACGTCCGAGGCCCGCTCGGGGCCGTTTTTTGCCCGAAGCCGGCACGGGGCTTGCGAACGTCCGGCGATTTCTCCCACGCCAAGGGGGCCAGCCCCGAAAGCTGTGGCCAGCCCTCGGCGCCCACTGCCGCCGCTTCCACGGCACCACAGAGCCTGGGGCTGCGGTGTCACCGGTGCCACCGAGGCCCCGACGTCCGAGGCCCGCTCGGGGCCGTTTTTTGCCCGAAGCCGGCACGGGGCTTGCGAACGTCCGGCCATTTCTCCCACGCCAAGGGGGCCAGCCCCGAAAGCTGTGGCCGGCCCTCGGCGCCCACTGCCGCCGCTTCCACGGCACCACAGAGCCTGGGGCTGCGGTGTCACCGGTGCCGCCGAGGCCCCGACGTCCGAGGCCCGCTCGGGGCCGTTTTTTGCCCGAAGCCGGCACGGGGCTTGCGAACGTCCGGCCATTTCTGCCACGCCAAGGGGGCCAGCCCCGAAAGCTGTGGCCAGCCCTCGGCGCCCACTGCCGCCGCTTCCACGGCACCACAGAGCCTGGGGCTGCGGTGTCACCGGTGCCGCCGAGGCCCCGACGTCCGAGGCCCGCTCGGGGCCGTTTTTTGCCCAAAGCCGGCACGGGGCTTGCGAACGTCCGGCGATTTCTCCCACGCCAAGGGGGCCAGCCCCGAAAGCTGTGGCCGGCCCTCGGCGCCCACTGCCGCCGCTTCCACGGCACCACAGAGCCTGGGGCTGCGGTGTCACCGGTGCCGCCGAGGCCCCGACGTCCGAGGCCCGCTCGGGGCCGTTTTTTGCCCGAAGCCGGCACGGGGCTTGCGAACGTCCGGCGATTTCTCCCACGCCAAGGGGGCCAGCCCCGAAAGCTGTGGCCGGCCCTCGGCGCCCAATGCCGCCGCTTCCACGGCACCACAGAGCCTGGGGCTGCGGTGTCACCGGTGCCGCCGAGGCCCCGACGTCCGAGGCCCGCTCGGGGCCGTTTTTTGCCCGAAGCCGGCACGGGGCTTGCGAACGTCCGGCGATTTCTCCCACGCCAAGGGGGCCAGCCCCGAAAGCTGTGGCCAGCCCTCGGCGCCCACTGCCGCCGCTTCCACGGCACCACAGAGCCTGGGGCTGCGGTGTCACCGGTGCCGCCGAGGCCCCGACGTCCGAGGCCCGCTCGGGGCCGTTTTTTGCCCGAAGCCGGCACGGGGCTTGCGAACGTCCGGCCATTTCTCCCACGCCAAGGGGGCCAGCCCCGAAAGCTGTGGCCGGCCCTCGGCGCCCACTGCCGCCGCTTCCACGGCACCACAGAGCCTGGGGCTGCGGTGTCATCGGTGCCGCCGAGGCCCTGACGTCCGAGGCCCGCTCGGGGCCGTTTTTTGCCCGAAGCCGGCACGGGGCTTGCGAACGTCCGGGGATTTCTCCCACGCCAAAGGGGCCAGCCCCGAAAGCTGTGGCCAGCCCTCGGCGTCCACTGCCGCCGCTTCCACGGCACCACAGAGCCTGGGGCTGCGGGCTCGCCTGTGCCGCCTAGGCCCCGACGTACGAGGCCCGCTCGGGGGGCGTTTTTTTGCCCGAAGCCGGCACGGGGCTTGCGAACGTCCGGGGATTTCTCCCACGCCAAAGGGGCCAGCCCCGAAAGCTGTGGCCAGCCCTCGGCGTCCACTGCCGCCGCTTCCACGGCACCACAGAGCCTGGGGCTGCGGGCTCGCCTGTGCCGCCTAGGCCCCGACCTACGAGGCCCGCTCGGGGGGCGTTTTTTTGCCCGAAGCCGGCACGGGGCTTGCGAACATCCGGGGATTTCTCCCACGCCAAAGGGGCCAGCCCCGAAAGCTGTGGCCAGCCCTCGGCGCCCACTGCCGCCGCTTCCACGGCACCACAGAGCCTGGGGCTGCGGGCTCGCCTGTGCCGCCTAGGCCCCGACGTACGAGGCCCGCTCGGGGGGCGTTTTTTTGCCCGAAGCCGGCACGGGGCTTGCGAACGTCCGGGGATTTCTCCCACGCCAAAGGGGCCAGCCCCGAAAGCTGTGGCCAGCCCTCGGCGTCCACTGCCGCCGCTTCCACGGCACCACAGAGCCTGGGGCTGCGGGCTCGCCTGTGCCGCCTAGGCCCCGACGTACGAGGCCCGCTCGGGGGGCGTTTTTTTGCCCGAAGCCGGCACGGGGCTTGCGAACGTCCGGGGATTTCTCCCACGCCAAAGGGGCCAGCCCCGAAAGCTGTGGCCAGCCCTCGGCGTCCACTGCCGCCGCTTCCACGGCACCACAGAGCCTGGGGCTGCGGGCTCGCCTGTGCCGCCTAGGCCCCGACGTACGAGGCCCGCTCGGGGGGCGTTTTTTTTGCCCGAAGCCGGCACGGGGCTTGCGAACGTCCGGGGATTTCTCCCACGCCAAAGGGGCCAGCCCCGAAAGCTGTGGCCAGCCCTCGGCGCCCACTGCCGCCGCTTCCACGGCACCACAGAGCCTGGGGCTGCGGGCTCGGCTGTGCCGCCTAGGCCCCGACGTACGAGGCCCGCTCGGGGGGCGTTTTTTTGCCCGAAGCCGGCACGGGGCTTGCGAACGTCCGGGGATTTCTGCCACGCCAAAGGGGCCAGCCCGAAAGCTGTGGCCAGCCCTCGGCGCCCACTGCCGCCGCTTCCACGGCACCACAGAGCCTGGGGCTGCGGGCTCGCCTGTGCCGCCTAGGCCCCGACGTACGAGGCCCGCTCGGGGGGCGTTTTTTTGCCCGAAGCCGGCACGGGGCTTGCGAACGTCCGGGGATTTCTCCCACGCCAAAGGGGCCAGCCCCGAAAGCTGTGGCCAGCCCTCGGCGCCCACTGCCGCCGCTTCCACGGCACCACAGAACCTGGGGCTGCGGGCTCGCCTGTGCCGCCTAGGACCCGACGTACGAAGCCCGCTCGGGAGGCGTTTTTTTGCCCGAAGCCGGCACGGGGCTTGCGAACGTCCGGGGATTTCTCCCACGCCAAAGGGGCCAGCCCCCAAAGCTGTGGCCAGCCCTCGGCGTCCACTGCCGCCGCTTCCACGGCACCACAGAGCCTGGGGCTGCGGGCTCGCCTGTGCCGCCTAGGCCCCGACGTACGAGGCCCGCTCGGGGGGCGTTTTTTTGCCCGAAGCCGGCACGGGGCTTGCGAACGTCCGGGGATTTCTCCCACGCCAAAGGGGCCAGCCCCCAAAGCTGTGGCCAGCCCTCGGCGTCCACTGCCGCCGCTTCCACGGCACCACAGAGCCTGGGGCTGCGGGCTCGCCTGTGCCGCCTAGGCCCCGACGTACGAGGCCCGCTCGGGGGGCGTTTTTTTGCCCGAAGCCGGCACGGGGCTTGCGAACGTCCGGGGATTTCTCCCACGCCAAAGGGGCCAGCCACGAAAGCTGTGGCCGGCCCTCGGCGCCCACTGCCGCCGCTTCCACGGCACCACAGAGCCTGGGGCTGCGGGCTCGCCTGTGCCGCCTAGGCCCCGACGTACGAGGCCCGCTCAGGGGGCGTTTTTTTGCCCGAAGCCGGCACGGGGCTTGCGAACGTCCGGGGATTTCTGGCACGCCAAAGGGGCCAGCCCCCAAAGCTGTGGCCGGCCCTCGGCGCCCACTGCCGCCGCTTCCACGGCACCATAGAGCCTGGGGCTGCGGGCTCGCCTGTGCCGCCTAGGCCCCGACGTACGAGGCCCGCTCGGGGGGCGTTTTTTTTGCCCGAAGCCGGCACGGGGCTTGCGAACGTCCGGGGATTTCTCCCACGCCAAAGGGGCCAGCCCCGAAAGCTGTGGCCAGCCCTCGGCGCCCACTGCCGCCGCTTCCACGGCACCACAGAGCCTGGGGCTGCGGGCTCGCCTGTGCCGCCTAGGCCCCGACGTACGAGGCCCGCTCGGGGGGCGTTTTTTTGCCCGAAGCCGGCACGGGGCTTGCGAACGTCCGGGGATTTCTGCCACGCCAAAGGGGCCAGCCCCCAAAGCTGTGGCCGGCCCTCGGCGTCCACTGCCGCCACTTCCACGGCACCACAGAGCCTGGGGCTGCGGGCTCGCCTGTGCCGCCTAGGCCCCGACGTACGAGGCCCGCTCGGGGGGCGTTTTTTTGCCCGAAGCCGGCACGGGGCTTGCGAACGTCCGGGGATTTCTCCCATGCCAAAGGGGCCAGCCCCGAAAGCTGTGGCCAGCCCTCGGCGCCCACTGCCGCCGCTTCCACGGCACCACAGAGCCTGGGGCTGCGGGCTCGCCTGTGCCGCCTAGGCCCCGACGTACGAGGCCCGCTCGGGGGGCGTTTTTTTTGCCCGAAGCCGGCACGGGGCTTGCGAACGTCCGGGGATTTCTCCCACGCCAAAGGGGCCAGCCCCGAAAGCTGTGGCCGGCCCTCGGCGTCCACTGCCGCCGCTTCCACGGCACCACAGAGCCTGGGGCTGCGGGCTCGCCTGTGCCGCCTAGGCCCCGACCTACGAGGCCCGCTCGGGGGGCGTTTTTTTGCCCGAAGCCGGCACGGGGCTTGCGAACGTCCGGGGATTTCTGCCACGCCAAAGGGGCCAGCCCCGAAAGCTGTGGCCAGCCCTCGGCGCCCACTGCCGCCGCTTCCACGGCACCACAGAGCCTGGGGCTGCGGGCTCGCCTGTGCCGCCTAGGCCCCGACGTACGAGGCCCGCTCGGGGGGCGTTTTTTTGCCCGAAGCCGGCACGGGGCTTGCGAACGTCCGGGGATTTCTCCCACGCCAAAGGGGCCAGCCCCGAAAGCTGTGGCCAGCCCTCGGCGCCCACTGCCGCCGCTTCCACGGCACCACAGAGCCTGGGGCTGCGGGCTCGCCTGTGCCGCCTAGGCCCCGACGTACGAGGCCCGCTCGGGGGGCGTTTTTTTTGCCCGAAGCCGGCACGGGGCTTGCGAACGTCCGGGGATTTCTCCCACGCCAAAGGGGCCAGCCCCGAAAGCTGTGGCCAGCCCTCGGCGCCCACTGCCGCCGCTTCCACGGCACCACAGAACCTGGGGCTGCGGGCTCGCCTGTGCCGCCTAGGACCCGACGTACGAGGCCCGCTCGGGAGGCGTTTTTTTTGCCCGAAGCCGGCACGGGGCTTGCGAACGTCCGGGGATTTCTCCCACGCCAAAGGGGCCAGCCCCCAAAGCTGTGGCCAGCCCTCGGCGTCCACTGCCGCCGCTTCCACGGCACCACAGAGCCTGGGGCTGCGGGCTCGCCTGTGCCGCCTAGGCCCCGACGTACGAGGCCCGCTCGGGGGGCGTTTTTTTGCCCGAAGCCGGCACGGGGCTTGCGAACGTCCGGGGATTTCTCCCACGCCAAAGGGGCCAGCCCCGAAAGCTGTGGCCAGCCCTCGGCGTCCACTGCCGCCGCATCCACGGCACCACAGAGCCTGGGGCTGCGGGCTCGCCTGTGCCGCCTAGGCCCCGACGTACGAGGCCCGCTCGGGGGGCGTTTTTTTGCCCGAAACCGGCACGGGGCTTGCGAACGTCCGGGGATTTCTCCCACGCCAAAGGGGCCAGCCCCGAAAGCTGTGGCCAGCCCTCGGCGCCCACTGCCGCCGCTTCCACGGCACCACAGAGCCTGGGGCTGCGGGCTCGCCTGTGCCGCCTAGGCCCCGACGTACGAGGCCCGCTCGGGGGGCGTTTTTTTGCCCGAAGCCGGCACGGGGCTTGCGAACGTCCGGGGATTTCTCCCACGCCAAAGGGGCCAGCCCCGAAAGCTGTGGCCAGCCCTCGGCGTCCACTGCCGCCGCTTCCACGGCACCACAGAGCCTGGGGCTGCGGGCTCGCCTGTGCCGCCTAGGCCCCGACGTACGAGGCCCGCTCGGGGGCCGTTTTTTTTGCCCGAAGCTGGCACGGGGCTTGCGAACGTCCGGGGATTTCTCCCACGCCAAAGGGGCCAGCCCCGAAAGCTGTGGCCAGCCCTCGGCGCCCACTGCCGCCGCTTCCACGGCACCACAGAGCCTGGGGCTGCGGGCTCGGCTGTGCCGCCTAGGCCCCGACGTACGAGGCCCGCTCGGGGGGCGTTTTTTTGCCCGAAGCCGGCACGGGGCTTGCGAACGTCCGGGGATTTCTGCCACGCCAAAGGGGCCAGCCCGAAAGCTGTGGCCAGCCCTCGGCGCCCACTGCCGCCGCTTCCACGGCACCACAGAGCCTGGGGCTGCGGGCTCGCCTGTGCCGCCTAGGCCCCGACGTACGAGGCCCGCTCGGGGGGCGTTTTTTTGCCCGAAGCCGGCACGGGGCTTGCGAACGTCCGGGGATTTCTCCCACGCCAAAGGGGCCAGCCCCGAAAGCTGTGGCCAGCCCTCGGCGCCCACTGCCGCCGCTTCCACGGCACCACAGAACCTGGGGCTGCGGGCTCGCCTGTGCCGCCTAGGACCCGACGTACGAAGCCCGCTCGGGAGGCGTTTTTTTGCCCGAAGCCGGCACGGGGCTTGCGAACGTCCGGGGATTTCTCCCACGCCAAAGGGGCCAGCCCCCAAAGCTGTGGCCAGCCCTCGGCGTCCACTGCCGCCGCTTCCACGGCACCACAGAGCCTGGGGCTGCGGGCTCGCCTGTGCCGCCTAGGCCCCGACGTACGAGGCCCGCTCGGGGGGCGTTTTTTTGCCCGAAGCCGGCACGGGGCTTGCGAACGTCCGGGGATTTCTGCCACGCCAAAGGGGCCAGCCCCGAAAGCTGTGGCTAGCCCTCGGCGTCCACTGCCGCCGCTTCCACGGCACCACAGAGCCTGGGGCTGCGGGCTCGCCTGTGCCGCCTAGGCCCCGACGTACGAGGCCCGCTTGGGGGGCGTTTTTTTGCCCGAAGCCGGCACGGGGCTTGCGAACGTCCGTGGATTTCTCCCACGCCAAAGGGGCCAGCCCCGAAAGCTGTGGCCAGCCCTCGGCGCCCACTGCCGCCGCTTCCACGGCACCACAGAGCCTGGGGCTGCGGGCTCGCCTGTGCCGCCTAGGCCCCGACGTACGAGGCCCGCTCGGGGGGCGTTTTTTTTGCCCGAAGCCGGCACGGGGCTTGCGAACGTCCGGGGATTTCTCCCACGCCAAAGGGGCCAGCCCCGAAAGCTGTGGCCAGCCCTCGGCGCCCACTGCCGCCGCTTCCACGGCACCACAGAGCCTGGGGCTGCGGGCTCGCCTGTGCCGCCTAGGCCCCGACGTACGAGGCCCGCTCGGGGGGCGTTTTTTTTGCCCGAAGCCGGCACGGGGCTTGCGAGCGTCCGGGGATTTCTCCCACGCCAAAGGGGCCAGCCCCGAAAGCTGTGGCCAGCCCTCGGCGTCCACTGCCGCCGCTTCCACGGCACCACAGAGCCTGGGGCTGCGGGCTCGCCTGTGCCGCCTAGGCCCCGACGTACGAGGCCCGCTCGGGGGGCGTTTTTTTGCCCGAAGCCGGCACGGGGCTTGCGAACGTCCGTGGATTTCTGGCACGCCAAAGGGGCCAGCCCCGAAAGCTGTGGCCAGCCCTCGGCGTCCACTGCCGCCGCTTCCACGGCACCACAGAGCCTGGGGCTGCGGGCTCGCCTGTGCCGCCTAGGCCCCGACGTACGAGGCCCGCTCGGGGGGCGTTTTTTTTGCCCGAAGCCGGCACGGGGCTTGCGAACGTCCGGGGATTTCTCCCACGCCAAAGGGGCCAGCCCCGAAAGCTGTGGCCAGCCCTCGGCGCCCACTGCCGCCGCTTCCACGGCACCACAGAGCCTGGGGCTGCGGGCTCGCCTGTGCCGCCTAGGCCCCGACGTACGAGGCCCGCTCGGGGGGCGTTTTTTTGCCCGAAGCCGGCACGGGGCTTGCGAACGTCCGGGGATTTCTCCCACGCCAAAGGGGCCAGCCCCGAAAGCTGTGGCCGGCCCTCGGCGCCCACTGCCGCCGCTTCCACGGCACCACAGAGCCTGGGGCTGCGGGCTCGCCTGTGCCGCCTAGGCCCCGACGTACGAGGCCCGCTCAGGGGGCGTTTTTTTGCCCGAAGCCGGCACGGGGCTTGCGAACGTCCGGGGATTTCTGGCACGCCAAAGGGGCCAGCCCCCAAAGCTGTGGCCGGCCCTCGGCGCCCACTGCCGCCGCTTCCACGGCACCATAGAGCCTGGGGCTGCGGGCTCGCCTGTGCCGCCTAGGCCCCGACGTACGAGGCCCGCTCGGGGGGCGTTTTTTTTGCCCGAAGCCGGCACGGGGCTTGCGAACGTCCGGGGATTTCTCCCACGCCAAAGGGGCCAGCCCCGAAAGCTGTGGCCAGCCCTCGGCGCCCACTGCCGCCGCTTCCACGGCACCACAGAGCCTGGGGCTGCGGGCTCGCCTGTGCCGCCTAGGCCCCGACGTACGAGGCCCGCTCGGGGGGCGTTTTTTTTGCCCGAAGCCGGCACGGGGCTTGCGAACGTCCGGGGATTTCTGCCACGCCAAAGGGGCCAGCCCCCAAAGCTGTGGCCGGCCCTCGGCGTCCACTGCCGCCACTTCCACGGCACCACAGAGCCTGGGGCTGCGGGCTCGCCTGTGCCGCCTAGGCCCCGACGTACGAGGCCCGCTCGGGGGGCGTTTTTTTTGCCCGAAGCCGGCACGGGGCTTGCGAACGTCCGGGGATTTCTCCCATGCCAAAGGGGCCAGCCCCGAAAGCTGTGGCCGGCCCTCGGCGTCCACTGCCGCCGCTTCCACGGCACCACAGAGCCTGGGGCTGCGGGCTCGCCTGTGCCGCCTAGGCCCCGACCTACGAGGCCCGCTCGGGGGGCGTTTTTTTGCCCGAAGCCGGCACGGGGCTTGCGAACGTCCGGGGATTTCTGCCACGCCAAAGGGGCCAGCCCCGAAAGCTGTGGCCAGCCCTCGGCGCCCACTGCCGCCGCTTCCACGGCACCACAGAGCCTGGGGCTGCGGGCTCGCCTGTGCCGCCTAGGCCCCGACGTACGAGGCCCGCTCGGGGGGCGTTTTTTTTGCCCGAAGCCGGCACGGGGCTTGCGAACGTCCGGGGATTTCTCCCACGCCAAAGGGGCCAGCCCCGAAAGCTGTGGCCAGCCCTCGGCGCCCACTGCCGCCGCTTCCACGGCACCACAGAGCCTGGGGCTGCGGGCTCGCCTGTGCCGCCTAGGCCCCGACGTACGAGGCCCGCTCGGGGGGCGTTTTTTTTGCCCAAAGCCGGCACGGGGCTTGCGAACGTCCGGGGATTTCTCCCACGCCAAAGGGGCCAGCCCCGAAAGCTGTGGCCAGCCCTCGGCGCCCACTGCCGCCGCTTCCACGGCACCACAGAACCTGGGGCTGCGGGCTCGCCTGTGCCGCCTAGGACCCGACGTACGAGGCCCGCTCGGGAGGCGTTTTTTTGCCCGAAGCCGGCACGGGGCTTGCGAACGTCCGGGGATTTCTCCCACGCCAAAGGGGCCAGCCCCCAAAGCTGTGGCCAGCCCTCGGCGTCCACTGCCGCCGCTTCCACGGCACCACAGAGCCTGGGGCTGCGGGCTCGCCTGTGCCGCCTAGGCCCCGACGTACGAGGCCCGCTCGGGGGGCGTTTTTTTGCCCGAAGCCGGCACGGGGCTTGCGAACGTCCGGGGATTTCTCCCACGCCAAAGGGGCCAGCCCCGAAAGCTGTGGCCAGCCCTCGGCGTCCACTGCCGCCGCATCCACGGCACCACAGAGCCTGGGGCTGCGGGCTCGCCTGTGCCGCCTAGGCCCCGACGTACGAGGCCCGCTCGGGGGGCGTTTTTTTTGCCCGAAACCGGCACGGGGCTTGCGAACGTCCGGGGATTTCTCCCACGCCAAAGGGGCCAGCCCCGAAAGCTGTGGCCAGCCCTCGGCGCCCACTGCCGCCGCTTCCACGGCACCACAGAGCCTGGGGCTGCGGGCTCGCCTGTGCCGCCTAGGCCCCGACGTACGAGGCCCGCTCGGGGGGCGTTTTTTTTGCCCGAAGCCGGCACGGGGCTTGCGAACGTCCGGGGATTTCTCCCACGCCAAAGGGGCCAGCCCCGAAAGCTGTGGCCAGCCCTCGGCGCCCACTGCCGCCGCTTCCACGGCACCACAGAGCCTGGGGCTGCGGGCTCGCCTGTGCCGCCTAGGCCCCGACGTACGAGGCCCGCTCGGGGGGCGTTTTTTTGCCCGAAGCCGGCACGGGGCTTGCGAACGTCCGGGGATTTCTCCCACGCCAAAGGGGCCAGCCCCGAAAGCTGTGGCCGGCCCTCGGCGTCCACTGCCGCCGCTTCCACGGCACCACAGAGCCTGGGGCTGCGGGCTCGCCTGTGCCGCCTAGGCCCCGACGTACGAGGCCCGCTCGGGGGGCGTTTTTTTTGCCCGAAGCCGGCACGGGGCTTGCGAACGTCCGGGGATTTCTCCCACGCCAAAGGGGCCAGCCCCCAAAGCTGTGGCCAGCCCTCGGCGTCCACTGCCGCCGCTTCCACGGCACCACAGAGCCTGGGGCTGCGGGCTCGCCTGTGGCGCCTAGGACCCGACGTACGAGGCCCGCTCGGGGGGCGTTTTTTTTGCCCGAAGCCGGCACGGGGCTTGCGAACGTCCGGGGATTTCTCCCACGCCAAAGGGGCCAGCCCCGAAAGCTGTGGCCAGCCCTCGGCGCCCACTGCCGCCGCTTCCACGGCACCACAGAGCCTGGGGCTGCGGGCTCGCCTGTGCCGCCTAGGCCCCGACGTACGAGGCCCGCTCGGGGGGCGTTTTTTTGCCCGAAGCCGGCACGGGGCTTGCGAACGTCCGGGGATTTCTGCCACGCCAAAGGGGCCAGCCCCGAAAGCTGTGGCCAGCCCTCGGCGCCCACTGCCGCCGCTTCCACGGCACCACAGAGCCTGGGGCTGCGGGCTCGCCTGTGCCGCCTAGGACCCGACGTACGAGGCCCGCTCGGGAGGCGTTTTTTTTGCCCGAAGCCGGCACGGGGCTTGCGAACGTCCGGGGATTTCTCCCACGCCAAAGGGGCCAGCCCCCAAAGCTGTGGCCAGCCCTCGGCGTCCACTGCCGCCGCTTCCACGGCACCACAGAGCCTGGGGCTGCGGGCTCGCCTGTGCCGCCTAGGCCCCGACGTACGAGGCCCGCTCGGGGGGCGTTTTTTTTGCCCGAAGCCGGCACGGGGCTTGCGAACGTCCGGGGATTTCTCCCACGCCAAAGGGGCCAGCCCCGAAAGCTGTGGCCAGCCCTCGGCGTCCACTGCCGCCGCTTCCACGGCACCACAGAGCCTGGGGCTGCGGGCTCGCCTGTGCCGCCTAGGCCCCGACGTACGAGGCCCGCTCGGGGGGCGTTTTTTTTGCCCGAAGCCGGCACGGGGCTTGCGAACGTCCGGGGATTTCTGCCACGCCAAAGGGGCCAGCCCCGAAAGCTGTGGCCAGCCCTCGGCGCCCACTGCCGCCGCTTCCACGGCACCACAGAGCCTGGGGCTGCGGGCTCGCCTGTGCCGCCTAGGCCCCGACGTACGAGGCCCGCTCGGGGGGCGTTTTTTTTGCCCGAAGCCGGCACGGGGCTTGCGAACGTCCGGGGATTTCTCCCACGCCAAAGGGGCCAGCCCCGAAAGCTGTGGCCAGCCCTCGGCGCCCACTGCCGCCGCTTCCACGGCACCACAGAGCCTGGGGCTGCGGGCTCGCCTGTGCCGCCTAGGCCCCGACGTACGAGGCCCGCTCAGGGGGCGTTTTTTTGCCCGAAGCCGGCACGGGGCTTGCGAACGTCCGGGGATTTCTGCCACGCCAAAGGGGCCAGCCCCGAAAGCTGTGGCCGGCCCTCGGCGCCCACTGCCGCCGCTTCCACGGCACCACAGAGCCTGGGGCTGCGGGCTCGCCTGTGCCGCCTAGGCCCCGACGTACGAGGCCCGCTCGGGGGGCGTTTTTTTGCCCGAAGCCGGCACGGGGCTTGCGAACGTCCGGGGATTTCTCCCACACCAAAGGGGCCAGCCCCGAAAGCTGTGGCCAGCCCTCGGCGCCCACTGCCGCCGCTTCCACGGCACCACAGAGCCTGGGGCTGCGGGCTCGCCTGTGCCGCCTAGGCCCCGACGTACGAGGCCCGCTCGGGGGGCGTTTTTTTGCCCGAAGCCGGCACGGGGCTTGCGAGCGTCCGGGGATTTCTGCCACGCCAAAGGGGCCAGCCCCCAAAGCTGTGGCCGGCCCTCGGCGTCCACTGCCGCCACTTCCACGGCACCACAGAGCCTGGGGCTGCGGGCTCGCCTGTGCCGCCTAGGCCCCGACGTACGAGGCCCGCTCGGGGGGCGTTTTTTTGCCCGAAGCCGGCACGGGGCTTGCGAACGTCCGTGGATTTCTCCCACGCCAAAGGGGCCAGCCCCGAAAGCTGTGGCCAGCCCTCGGCGTCCACTGCCGCCGCTTCCACGGCACCACAGAGCCTGGGGCTGCGGGCTCGCCTGTGCCGCCTAGGCCCCGACGTACGAGGCCCGCTCGGGGGGCGTTTTTTTGCCCGAAGCCGGCACGGGGCTTGCGAACGTCCGGGGATTTCTCCCACGCCAAAGGGGCCAGCCCCGAAAGCTGTGGCCAGCCCTCGGCGCCCACTGCCGCCGCTTCCACGGCACCACAGAGCCTGGGGCTGCGGGCTCGCCTGTGCCGCCTAGGCCCCGACGTACGAGGCCCGCTCGGGGGGCGTTTTTTTGCCCGAAGCCGGCACGGGGCTTGCGAACGTCCGGGGATTTCTCCTACGCCAAAGGGGCCAGCCCCGAAAGCTGTGGCCGGCCCTCGGCGCCCACTGCCGCCGCTTCCACGGCACCACAGAGCCTGGGGCTGCGGGCTCGCCTGTGCCGCCTAGGCCCCGACGTACGAGGCCCGCTCAGGGGGCGTTTTTTTGCCCGAAGCCGGCACGGGGCTTGCGAACGTCCGGGGATTTCTGGCACGCCAAAGGGGCCAGCCCCCAAACCTGTGGCCGGCCCTCGGCGCCCACTGCCGCCGCTTCCACGGCACCATAGAGCCTGGGGCTGCGGGCTCGCCTGTGCCGCCTAGGCCCCGACGTACGAGGCCCGCTCGGGGGGCGTTTTTTTGCCCGAAGCCGGCACGGGGCTTGCGAACGTCCGGGGATTTCTCCCACGCCAAAGGGGCCAGCCCCGAAAGCTGTGGCCAGCCCTCGGCGCCCACTGCCGCCGCTTCCACGGCACCACAGAGCCTGGGGCTGCGGGCTCGCCTGTGCCGCCTAGGCCCCGACGTACGAGGCCCGCTCGGGGGGCGTTTTTTTGCCCGAAGCCGGCACGGGGCTTGCGAACGTCCGGGGATTTCTCCCACGCCAAAGGGGCCAGCCCCCAAAGCTGTGGCCGGCCCTCGGCGTCCACTGCCGCCACTTCCACGGCACCACAGAGCCTGGGGCTGCGGGCTCGCCTGTGCCGCCTAGGACCCGACGTACGAGGCCCGCTCGGGGGGCGTTTTTTTTGCCCGAAGCCGGCACGGGGCTTGCGAACGTCCGGGGATTTCTCCCATGCCAAAGGGGCCAGCCCCGAAAGCTGTGGCCAGCCCTCGGCGCCCACTGCCGCCGCTTCCACGGCACCACAGAGCCTGGGGCTGCGGGCTCGCCTGTGCCGCCTAGGCCCCGACGTACGAGGCCCGCTCGGGGGGCGTTTTTTTTGCCCGAAGCCGGCACGGGGCTTGCGAACGTCCGGGGATTTCTCCCACGCCAAAGGGGCCAGCCCCGAAAGCTGTGGCCGGCCCTCGGCGTCCACTGCCGCCGCTTCCACGGCACCACAGAGCCTGGGGCTGCGGGCTCGCCTGTGCCGCCTAGGCCCCGACCTACGAGGCCCGCTCGGGGGGCGTTTTTTTGCCCGAAGCCGGCACGGGGCTTGCGAACGTCCGGGGATTTCTGCCACGCCAAAGGGGCCAGCCCCGAAAGCTGTGGCCAGCCCTCGGCGCCCACTGCCGCCGCTTCCACGGCACCACAGAGCCTGGGGCTGCGGGCTCGCCTGTGCCGCCTAGGCCCCGACGTACGAGGCCCGCTCGGGGGGCGTTTTTTTTGCCCGAAGCCGGCACGGGGCTTGCGAACGTCCGGGGATTTCTCCCACGCCAAAGGGGCCAGCCCCGAAAGCTGTGGCCAGCCCTCGGCGCCCACTGCCGCCGCTTCCACGGCACCACAGAGCCTGGGGCTGCGGGCTCGCCTGTGCCGCCTAGGCCCCGACGTACGAGGCCCGCTCGGGGGGCGTTTTTTTTGCCCGAAGCCGGCACGGGGCTTGCGAACGTCCGGGGATTTCTCCCACGCCAAAGGGGCCAGCCCCGAAAGCTGTGGCCAGCCCTCGGCGCCCACTGCCGCCGCTTCCACGGCACCACAGAACCTGGGGCTGCGGGCTCGCCTGTGCCGCCTAGGACCCGACGTACGAGGCCCGCTCGGGAGGCGTTTTTTTTGCCCGAAGCCGGCACGGGGCTTGCGAACGTCCGGGGATTTCTCCCACGCCAAAGGGGCCAGCCCCCAAAGCTGTGGCCAGCCCTCGGCGTCCACTGCCGCCGCTTCCACGGCACCACAGAGCCTGGGGCTGCGGGCTCGCCTGTGCCGCCTAGGCCCCGACGTACGAGGCCCGCTCGGGTGGCGTTTTTTTGCCCGAAGCCGGCACGGGGCTTGCGAACGTCCGGGGATTTCTCCCACGCCAAAGGGGCCAGCCCCGAAAGCTGTGGCCAGCCCTCGGCGTCCACTGCCGCCGCATCCACGGCACCACAGAGCCTGGGGCTGCGGGCTCGCCTGTGCCGCCTAGGCCCCGACGTACGAGGCCCGCTCGGGGGGCGTTTTTTTTGCCCGAAGCCGGCACGGGGCTTGCGAACGTCCGGGGATTTCTCCCACGCCAAAGGGGCCAGCCCCGAAAGCTGTGGCCAGCCCTCGGCGCCCACTGCCGCCGCTTCCACGGCACCACAGAGCCTGGGGCTGCGGGCTCGCCTGTGCCGCCTAGGCCCCGACGTACGAGGCCCGCTCGGGGGGCGTTTTTTTGCCCGAAGCCGGCACGGGGCTTGCGAACGTCCGGGGATTTCTCCCACGCCAAAGGGGCCAGCCCCGAAAGCTGTGGCCAGCCCTCGGCGCCCACTGCCGCCGCTTCCACGGCACCACAGAGCCTGGGGCTGCGGGCTCGCCTGTGCCGCCTAGGCCCCGACGTACGAGGCCCGCTCGGGGGGCGTTTTTTTGCCCGAAGCCGGCACGGGGCTTGCGAACGTCCGGGGATTTCTCCCACGCCAAAGGGGCCAGCCCCGAAAGCTGTGGCCGGCCCTCGGCGTCCACTGCCGCCGCTTCCACGGCACCACAGAGCCTGGGGCTGCGGGCTCGCCTGTGCCGCCTAGGCCCCGACGTACGAGGCCCGCTCGGGGGGCGTTTTTTTTGCCCGAAGCCGGCACGGGGCTTGCGAACGTCCGGGGATTTCTCCCACGCCAAAGGGGCCAGCCCCGAAAGCTGTGGCCAGCCCTCGGCGTCCACTGCCGCCGCTTTCACGGCACCACAGAGCCTGGGGCTGCGGGCTCGCCTGTGCCGCCTAGGACCCGACGTACGAGGCCCGCTCGGGGGGCGTTTTTTTGCCCGAAGCCGGCACGGGGCTTGCGAACGTCCGGGGATTTCTCCCACGCCAAAGGGGCCAGCCCCGAAAGCTGTGGCCAGCCCTCGGCGCCCACTGCCGCCGCTTCCACGGCACCACAGAGCCTGGGGCTGCGGGCTCGCCTGTGCCGCCTAGGCCCCGACGTACGAGGCCCGCTCGGGGGGCGTTTTTTTGCCCGAAGCCGGCACGGGGCTTGCGAACGTCCGGGGATTTCTCCCACGCCAAAGGGGCCAGCCCCGAAAGCTGTGGCCAGCCCTCGGCGCCCACTGCCGCCGCTTCCACGGCACCACAGAGCCTGGGGCTGCGGGCTCGCCTGTGCCGCCTAGGACCCGACGTACGAGGCCCGCTCGGGAGGCGTTTTTTTGCCCGAAGCCGGCACGGGGCTTGCGAACGTCCGGGGATTTCTGCCACGCCAAAGGGGCCAGCCCCCAAAGCTGTGGCCAGCCCTCGGCGTCCACTGCCGCCGCTTCCACGGCACCACAGAGCCTGGGGCTGCGGGCTCGCCTGTGCCGCCTAGGCCCCGACGTACGAGGCCCGCTCGGGGGGCGTTTTTTTGCCCGAAGCCGGCACGGGGCTTGCGAACGTCCGGGGATTTCTCCCACGCCAAAGGGGCCAGCCCCGAAAGCTGTGGCCAGCCCTCGGCGTCCACTGCCGCCGCTTCCACGGCACCACAGAGCCTGGGGCTGCGGGCTCGCCTGTGCCGCCTAGGCCCCGACGTACGAGGCCCGCTCGGGGGGCGTTTTTTTGCCCGAAGCCGGCACGGGGCTTGCGAACGTCCGGGGATTTCTCCCACGCCAAAGGGGCCAGCCCCGAAAGCTGTGGCCAGCCCTCGGCGCCCACTGCCGCCGCTTCCACGGCACCACAGAGCCTGGGGCTGCGGGCTCGCCTGTGCCGCCTAGGCCCCGACGTACGAGGCCCGCTCGGGGGGCGTTTTTTTTGCCCGAAGCCGGCACGGGGCTTGCGAACGTCCGGGGATTTCTCCCACGCCAAAGGGGCCAGCCCCGAAAGCTGTGGCCAGCCCTCGGCGCCCACTGCCGCCGCTTCCACGGCACCACAGAGCCTGGGGCTGCGGGCTCGCCTGTGCCGCCTAGGCCCCGACGTACGAGGCCCGCTCAGGGGGCGTTTTTTTGCCCGAAGCCGGCACGGGGCTTGCGAACGTCCGGGGATTTCTGCCACGCCAAAGGGGCCAGCCCCGAAAGCTGTGGCCGGCCCTCGGCGCCCACTGCCGCCGCTTCCACGGCACCACAGAGCCTGGGGCTGCGGGCTCGCCTGTGCCGCCTAGGCCCCGACGTACGAGGCCCGCTCGGGGGGCGTTTTTTTGCCCGAAGCCGGCACGGGGCTTGCGAACGTCCGGGGATTTCTCCCACGCCAAAGGGGCCAGCCCCGAAAGCTGTGGCCGGCCCTCGGCGTCCACTGCCGCCGCTTCCACGGCACCACAGAGCCTGGGGCTGCGGGCTCGGCTGTGCCACCTAGGCCCCGACGTACGAGGCCCGCTCGGGAGGCGTTTTTTTTGCCCGAAGCCGGCACGGGGCTTGCGAACGTCCGGGGATTTCTGCCACGCCAAAGGGGCCAGCCCCGAAAGCTGTGGCCAGCCCTCGGCGCCCACTGCCGCCGCTTCCACGGCACCACAGAGCCTGGGGCTGCGGGCTCGCCTGTGCCGCCTAGGCCCCGACGTACGAGGCCCGCTCGGGGGGCGTTTTTTTTGCCCGAAGCCGGCACAGGGCTTGCGAACGTCCGGGGATTTCTCCCACGCCAAAGGGGCCAGCCCCGAAAGCTGTGGCCAGCCCTCGGCGCCCACTGCCGCCGCTTCCACGGCACCACAGAGCCTGGGGCTGCGGGCTCGCCTGTGCCGCCTAGGCCTCGACGTACGAGGCCCGCTCGGGGGGCGTTTTTTTGCCCGAAGCCGGCACGGGGCTTGCGAACGTCCGGGGATTTCTCCCACGCCAAAGGGGCCAGCCCCGAAAGCTGTGGCCAGCCCTCGGCGCCCACTGCCGCCGCTTCCACGGCACCACAGAACCTGGGGCTGCGGGCTCGCCTGTGCCGCCTAGGACCCGACGTACGAGGCCCGCTCGGGGGGGCGTTTTTTTGCCCGAAGCCGGCACGGGGCTTGCGAACGTCCGGGGGATTTCTCCCACGCCAAAGGGGCCAGCCCCCAAAGCTGTGGCCAGCCCTCGGCGTCCACTGCCGCTGCTTCCACGGCACCACAGAGCCTGGGGCTGCGGGCTCGCCTGTGCCGCCTAGGCCCCGACGTACGAGGCCCGCTCGGGGGGCGTTTTTTTGCCCGAAGCCGGCACGGGGCTTGCGAACGTCCGGGGATTTCTCCCACGCCAAAGGGGCCAGCCCCCAAAGCTGTGGCCAGCCCTCGGCGTCCACTGCCGCCGCTTCCACGGCACCACAGAGCCTGGGGCTGCGGGCTCGCCTGTGCCGCCTAGGCCCCGACGTACGAGGCCCGCTCGGGGGGCGTTTTTTTGCCCGAAGCCGGCACGGGGCTTGCGAACGTCCGGGGATTTCTCCCACGCCAAAGGGGCCAGCCCCCAAAGCTGTGGCCAGCCCTCGGCGTCCACTGCCGCCGCTTCCACGGCACCACAGAGCCTGGGGCTGCGGGCTCGCCTGTGCCGCCTAGGCCCCGACGTACGAGGCCCGCTCGGGGGGCGTTTTTTTGCCCGAAGCCGGCACGGGGCTTGCGAACGTCCGGGGATTTCTCCCACGCCAAAGGGGCCAGCCCCCAAAGCTGTGGCCAGCCCTCGGCGTCCACTGCCGCCGCTTCCACGGCACCACAGAGCCTGGGGCTGCGGGCTCGCCTGTGCCGCCTAGGCCCCGACGTACGAGGCCCGCTCGGGGGGCGTTTTTTTGCCCGAAGCCGGCACGGGGCTTGCGAACGTCCGGGGATTTCTCCCACGCCAAAGGGGCCAGCCCCCAAAGCTGTGGCCAGCCCTCGGCGTCCACTGCCGCCGCTTCCACGGCACCACAGAGCCTGGGGCTGCGGGGCTCGCCTGTGCCGCCTAGGCCCCGACGTACGAGGCCCGCTCGGGGGGCGTTTTTTTGCCCGAAGCCGGCACGGGGCTTGCGAACGTCCGTGGATTTCTCCCACGCCAAAGGGGCCAGCCCCGAAAGCTGTGGCCAGCCCTCGGCGCCCACTGCCGCCGCTTCCACGGCACCACAGAGCCTGGGGCTGCGGGCTCGCCTGTGCCGCCTAGGCCCCGACGTACGAGGCCCGCTCGGGGGGCGTTTTTTTGCCCGAAGCCGGCACGGGGCTTGCGAACGTCCGGGGATTTCTCCCACGCCAAAGGGGCCAGCCCCGAAAGCTGTGGCCAGCCCTCGGCGCCCACTGCCGCCGCTTCCACGGCACCACAGAGCCTGGGGCTGCGGGCTCGCCTGTGCCGCCTAGGCCCCGACGTACGAGGCCCGCTCGGGGGGAGTTTTTTTGCCCAAAGCCGGCACGGGGCTTGCGAGCGTCCGGGGATTTCTCCCACGCCAAAGGGGCCAGCCCCGAAAGCTGTGGCCAGCCCTCGGCGTGCACTGCCGCCGCTTCCACGGCACCACAGAGCCTGGGGCTGCGGGCTCGCCTGTGCCGCCTAGGCCCCGACGTACGAGGCCCGCTCGGGGGGCGTTTTTTTGCCCGAAGCCGGCACGGGGCTTGCGAACGTCTGGGGATTTCTCCCACGCCAAAGGGGCCAGCCCCGAAAGCTGTGGCCAGCCCTCGGCGTCCACTGCCGCCGCTTCCACGGCACCACAGAGCCTGGGGCTGCGGGCTCGCCTGTGCCGCCTAGGCCCCGACGTACGAGGCCCGCTCGGGGGGCGTTTTTTTGCCCGAAGCCGGCACGGGGCTTGCGAACGTCCGGGGATTTCTCCCACGCCAAAGGGGCCAGCCCCGAAAGCTGTGGCCAGCCCTCGGCGCCCACTGCCGCCGCTTCCACGGCACCACAGAGCCTGGGGCTGCGGGCTCGCCTGTGCCGCCTAGGCCCCGACGTACGAGGCCCGCTCGGGGGGCGTTTTTTTGCCCGAAGCCGGCACGGGGCTTGCGAACGTCCGGGGATTTCTCCCACGCCAAAGGGGCCAGCCCCGAAAGCTGTGGCCGGCCCTCGGCGCCCACTGCCGCCGCTTCCACGGCACCACAGAGCCTGGGGCTGCGGGCTCGCCTGTGCCGCCTAGGCCCCGACGTACGAGGCCCGCTCGGGGGGCGTTTTTTTGCCCGAAGCCGGCACGGGGCTTGCGAACGTCCGGGGATTTCTGCCACGCCAAAGGGGCCAGCCCCCAAAGCTGTGGCCGGCCCTCGGCGCCCACTGCCGCCGCTTCCACGGCACCACAGAGCCTGGGGCTGCGGGCTCGCCTGTGCCGCCTAGGCCCCGACGTACGAGGCCCGCTCGGGGGGCGTTTTTTTTGCCCGAAGCCGGCACGGGGCTTGCGAACGTCCGGGGATTTCTCCCACGCCAAAGGGGCCAGCCCCGAAAGCTGTGGCCAGCCCTCGGCGCCCACTGCCGCCGCTTCCACGGCACCACAGAGCCTGGGGCTGCGGGCTCGCCTGTGCCGCCTAGGCCCCGACGTACGAGGCCCGCTCGGGGGGCGTTTTTTTGCCCGAAGCCGGCACGGGGCTTGCGAACGTCCGGGGATTTCTGCCACGCCAAAGGGGCCAGCCCCCAAAGCTGTGGCCGGCCCTCGGCGTCCACTGCCGCCACTTCCACGGCACCACAGAGCCTGGGGCTGCGGGCTCGCCTGTGCCGCCTAGGACCCGACGTACGAGGCCCGCTCGGGGGGCGTTTTTTTGCCCGAAGCCGGCACGGGGCTTGCGAACGTCCGGGGATTTCTCCCACGCCAAAGGGGCCAACCCCGAAAGCTGTGGCCAGCCCTCGGCGCCCACTGCCGCCGCTTCCACGGCACCACAGAGCCTGGGGCTGCGGGCTCGCCTGTGCCGCCTAGGCCCCGACGTACGAGGCCCGCTCGGGGGGCGTTTTTTTTGCCCGAAGCCGGCACGGGGCTTGCGAACGTCCGGGGATTTCTGCCACGCCAAAGGGGCCAGCCCCGAAAGCTGTGGCCAGCCCTCGGCGTCCACTGCCGCCGCTTCCACGGCACCACAGAGCCTGGGGCTGCGGGCTCGCCTGTGCCGCCTAGGCCCCGACCTACGAGGCCCGCTCGGGGGGCGTTTTTTTGCCCGAAGCCGGCACGGGGCTTGCGAACGTCCGGGGATTTCTGCCACGCCAAAGGGGCCAGCCCCGAAAGCTGTGGCCAGCCCTCGGCGCCCACTGCCGCCGCTTCCACGGCACCACAGAGCCTGGGGCTGCGGGCTCGCCTGTGCCGCCTAGGCCCCGACGTACGAGGCCCGCTCGGGGGGCGTTTTTTTGCCCGAAGCCGGCACGGGGCTTGCGAACGTCCGGGGATTTCTCCCACGCCAAAGGGGCCAGCCCCGAAAGCTGTGGCCAGCCCTCGGCGCCCACTGCCGCCGCTTCCACGGCACCACAGAGCCTGGGGCTGCGGGCTCGCCTGTGCCGCCTAGGCCCCGACGTACGAGGCCCGCTCGGGGGGCGTTTTTTTGCCCGAAGCCGGCACGGGGCTTGCGAACGTCCGGGGATTTCTCCCACGCCAAAGGGGCCAGCCCCGAAAGCTGTGGCCAGCCCTCGGCGCCCACTGCCGCCGCTTCCACGGCACCACAGAACCTGGGGCTGCGGGCTCGCCTGTGCCGCCTAGGACCCGACGTACGAGGCCCGCTCGGGAGGCGTTTTTTTGCCCGAAGCCGGCACGGGGCTTGCGAACGTCCGGGGATTTCTGCCACGCCAAAGGGGCCAGCCCCCAAAGCTGTGGCCAGCCCTCGGCGTCCACTGCCGCCGCTTCCACGGCACCACAGAGCCTGGGGCTGCGGGCTCGCCTGTGCCGCCTAGGCCCCGACGTACGAGGCCCGCTCGGGGGGCGTTTTTTTTGCCCGAAGCCGGCACGGGGCTTGCGAACGTCCGGGGATTTCTCCCACGCCAAAGGGGCCAGCCCCGAAAGCTGTGGCCAGCCCTCGGCGCCCACTGCCGCCGCTTCCACGGCACCACAGAGCCTGGGGCTGCGGGCTCGCCTGTGCCGCCTAGGCCCCGACGTACGAGGCCCGCTCGGGGGGCGTTTTTTTTGCCCGAAGCCGGCACGGGGCTTGCGAACGTCCGGGGATTTCTCCCACGCCAAAGGGGCCAGCCCCGAAAGCTGTGGCCAGCCCTCGGCGCCCACTGCCGCCGCTTCCACGGCACCACAGAGCCTGGGGCTGCGGGCTCGCCTGTGCCGCCTAGGCCCCGACGTACGAGGCCCGCTCGGGGGGCGTTTTTTTTGCCCAAAGCCGGCACGGGGCTTGCGAGCGTCCGGGGATTTCTCCCACGCCAAAGGGGCCAGCCCCGAAAGCTGTGGCCAGCCCTCGGCGTCCACTGCCGCCGCTTCCACGGCACCACAGAGCCTGGGGCTGCGGGCTCGCCTGTGCCGCCTAGGCCCCGACGTACGAGGCCCGCTCGGGGGGCGTTTTTTTGCCCGAAGCCGGCACGGGGCTTGCGAACGTCCGGGGATTTCTGCCACGCCAAAGGGGCCAGCCCCCAAAGCTGTGGCCAGCCCTCGGCGTCCACTGCCGCCGCTTCCACGGCACCACAGAGCCTGGGGCTGCGGGCTCGCCTGTGCCGCCTAGGCCCCGACGTACGAGGCCCGCTCGGGGGGCGTTTTTTTTGCCCGAAGCCGGCACGGGGCTTGCGAACGTCCGGGGATTTCTCCCACGCCAAAGGGGCCAGCCCCGAAAGCTGTGGCCAGCCCTCGGCGCCCACTGCCGCCGCTTCCACGGCACCACAGAGCCTGGGGCTGCGGGCTCGCCTGTGCCGCCTAGGCCCCGACGTACGAGGCCCGCTCGGGGGGCGTTTTTTTTGCCCGAAGCCGGCACGGGGCTTGCGAACGTCCGGGGATTTCTCCCACGCCAAAGGGGCCAGCCCCGAAAGCTGTGGCCAGCCCTCGGCGCCCACTGCCGCCGCTTCCACGGCACCACAGAGCCTGGGGCTGCGGGCTCGCCTGTGCCGCCTAGGCCCCGACGTACGAGGCCCGCTCGGGGGGCGTTTTTTTTGCCCAAAGCCGGCACGGGGCTTGCGAGCGTCCGGGGATTTCTCCCACGCCAAAGGGGCCAGCCCCGAAAGCTGTGGCCAGCCCTCGGCGTCCACTGCCGCCGCTTCCACGGCACCACAGAGCCTGGGGCTGCGGGCTCGCCTGTGCCGCCTAGGCCCCGACGTACGAGGCCCGCTCGGGGGGCGTTTTTTTGCCCGAAGCCGGCACGGGGCTTGCGAACGTCCGGGGATTTCTCCCACGCCAAAGGGGCCAGCCCCGAAAGCTGTGGCCAGCCCTCGGCGTCCACTGCCGCCGCTTCCACGGCACCACAGAGCCTGGGGCTGCGGGCTCGCCTGTGCCGCCTAGGCCCCGACGTACGAGGCCCGCTCGGGGGGCGTTTTTTTTGCCCGAAGCCGGCACGGGGCTTGCGAACGTCCGGGGATTTCTCCCACGCCAAAGGGGCCAGCCCCCAAAGCTGTGGCCAGCCCTCGGCGCCCACTGCCGCCGCTTCCACGGCACCACAGAGCCTGGGGCTGCGGGCTCGCCTGTGCCGCCTAGGCCCCGACGTACGAGGCCCGCTCGGGGGGCGTTTTTTTGCCCGAAGCCGGCACGGGGCTTGCGAACGTCCGGGGATTTCTGCCACGCCAAAGGGGCCAGCCCCGAAAGCTGTGGCCAGCCCTCGGCGTCCACTGCCGCCGCTTCCACGGCACCACAGAGCCTGGGGCTGCGGGCTCGCCTGTGCCGCCTAGGCCCCGACGTACGAGGCCCGCTCGGGGGGCGTTTTTTTGCCCGAAGCCGGCACGGGGCTTGCGAACGTCCGGGGATTTCTCCCACGCCAAAGGGGCCAGCCCCGAAAGCTGTGGCCAGCCCTCGGCGTCCACTGCCGCCGCTTCCACGGCACCACAGAGCCTGGGGCTGCGGGCTCGCCTGTGCCGCCTAGGCCCCGACGTACGAGGCCCGCTCGGGGGGCGTTTTTTTGCCCGAAGCCGGCACGGGGCTTGCGAACGTCCGTGGATTTCTCCCACGCCAAAGGGGCCAGCCCCGAAAGCTGTGGCCAGCCCTCGGCGCCCACTGCCGCCGCTTCCACGGCACCACAGAGCCTGGGGCTGCGGGCTCGCCTGTGCCGCCTAGGCCCCGACGTACGAGGCCCGCTCGGGGGGCGTTTTTTTGCCCGAAGCCGGCACGGGGCTTGCGAACGTCCGGGGATTTCTCCCACGCCAAAGGGGCCAGCCCCGAAAGCTGTGGCCAGCCCTCGGCGCCCACTGCCGCCGCTTCCACGGCACCACAGAGCCTGGGGCTGCGGGCTCGCCTGTGCCGCCTAGGCCCCGACGTACGAGGCCCGCTCGGGGGGCGTTTTTTTGCCCGAAGCCGGCACGGGGCTTGCGAACGTCCGGGGATTTCTCCCACGCCAAAGGGGCCAGCCCCGAAAGCTGTGGCCAGCCCTCGGCGCCCACTGCCGCCGCTTCCACGGCACCACAGAGCCTGGGGCTGCGGGCTCGCCTGTGCCGCCTAGGCCCCGACGTACGAGGCCCGCTCGGGGGGCGTTTTTTTGCCCGAAGCCGGCACGGGGCTTGCGAACGTCCGGGGATTTCTCCCACGCCAAAGGGGCCAGCCCCGAAAGCTGTGGCCAGCCCTCGGCGCCCACTGCCGCCGCTTCCACGGCAACACAGAGCCTGGGGCTGCGGGCTCGCCTGTGCCGCCTAGGCCCCGACGTACGAGGCCCGCTCGGGGGGCGTTTTTTTTGCCCGAAGCCGGCACGGGGCTTGCGAACGTCCGGGGATTTCTCCCACGCCAAAGGGGCCAGCCCCGAAAGCTGTGGCCAGCCCTCGGCGCCCACTGCCGCCGCTTCCACGGCACCACAGAGCCTGGGGCTGCGGGCTCGCCTGTGCCGCCTAGGCCCCGACGTACGAGGCCCGCTCGGGGGGCGTTTTTTTGCCCGAAGCCGGCACGGGGCTTGCGAACGTCCGGGGATTTCTCCCACGCCAAAGGGGCCAGCCCCGAAAGCTGTGGCCAGCCCTCGGCGCCCACTGCCGCCGCTTCCACGGCACCACAGAGCCTGGGGCTGCGGGCTCGCCTGTGCCGCCTAGGCCCCGACGTACGAGGCCCGCTCGGGGGGCGTTTTTTTGCCCGAAGCCGGCACGGGGCTTGCGAACGTCCGGGGATTTCTGCCACGCCAAAGGGGCCAGCCCCGAAAGCTGTGGCCAGCCCTCGGCGTCCACTGCCGCCGCTTCCACGGCACCACAGAGCCTGGGGCTGCGGGCTCGCCTGTGCCGCCTAGGCCCCGACGTACGAGGCCCGCTCGGGGGGCGTTTTTTTGCCCGAAGCCGGCACGGGGCTTGCGAACGTCCGGGGATTTCTCCCACGCCAAAGGGGCCAGCCCCGAAAGCTGTGGCCGGCCCTCGGCGTCCACTGCCGCCGCTTCCACGGCACCACAGAGCCTGGGGCTGAGGGCTCGCCTGTGCCGCCTAGGCCCCGACGTACGAGGCCCGCTCGGGGGGCGTTTTTTTGCCCGAAGCCGGCACGGGGCTTGCGAACGTCCGGGGATTTCTGCCACGCCAAAGGGGCCAGCCCCCAAAGCTGTGGCCGGCCCTCGGCGTCCACTGCCGCTGCTTCCACGGCACCACAGAGCCTGGGGCTGCGGGCTCGCCTGTGCCGCCTAGGCCCCGACGTACGAGGCCCGCTCGGGGGGCGTTTTTTTTGCCCGAAGCCGGCACGGGGCTTGCGAACGTCCGGGGATTTCTCCCACGCCAAAGGGGCCAGCCCCGAAAGCTGTGGCCGGCCCTCGGCGCCCACTGCCGCCGCTTCCACGGCACCACAGAGCCTGGGGCTGCGGGCTCGCCTGTGCCGTCTAGGCCCCGACGTACGAGGCCCGCTCGGGGGGCGTTTTTTTGCCCGAAGCCGGCACGGGGCTTGCGAACGTCCGGGGATTTCTGGCACGCCAAAGGGTCCAGCCCCGAAAGCTGTGGCCGGCCCTCGGCGTCCACTGCCGCCGCTTCCACGGCACCACAGAGCCTGGGGCTGCGGGCTCGCCTGTGCCGCCTAGGCCCCGACCTACGAGGCCCGCTCGGGGGGCGTTTTTGCCCGAAGCCGGCACGGGGCTTGCGAACGTCCGGGGATTTCTCCCACGCCAAAGGGGCCAGCCCCGAAAGCTGTGGCCGGCCCTCGGCGTCCACTGCCGCCGCTTCCACGGCACCACAGAGCCTGGGGCTGCGGGCTCGCCTGTGCCGCCTAGGCCTCGACGTACGAGGCCCGCTCGGGGGGCGTTTTTTTTGCCCGAAGCCGGCACGGGGCTTGCGAACGTCCGGGGATTTCTCCCACGCCAAAGGGGCCAGCCCCGAAAGCTGTGGCCAGCCCTCGGCGTCCACTGCCGCCGCTTCCACGGCACCACAGAGCCTGGGGCTGCGGGCTCGCCTGTGCCGCCTAGGCCCCGACGTACGAGGCCCGCTCGGGGGGCGTTTTTTTTGCCCGAAGCCGGCACGGGGCTTGCGAACGTCCGGGGATTTCTCCCACGCCAAAGGGGCCAGCCCCGAAAGCTGTGGCCGGCCCTCGGCGTCCACTGCCGCCGCTTCCACGGCACCACAGAGCCTGGGGCTGCGGGCTCGCCTGTGCCGCCTAGGCCCCGACGTACGAGGCCCGCTCGGGGGGCGTTTTTTTGCCCGAAGCCGGCACGGGGCTTGCGAACGTCCGGGGATTTCTCCCACGCCAAAGGGGCCAGCCCCGAAAGCTGTGGCCAGCCCTCGGCCGCCACTACCGCCGCTTCCACGGCACCACAGAGCCTGGGGCTGCGGGCTCGCCTGTGCCGCCTAGGCCCCGACGTACGAGGCCCGCTCGGGGGGCGTTTTTTTGCCCGAAGCCGGCACGGGGCTTGCGAACGTCCGGGGATTTCTCCCACGCCAAAGGGGCCAGCCCCGAAAGCTGTGGCCGGCCCTCGGCGTCCACTGCCGCCGCTTCCACGGCACCACAGAGCCTGGGGCTGCGGGCTCGCCTGTGCCGCCTAGGCCCCGACGTACGAGGCCCGCTCGGGGGGCGTTTTTTTTGCCCGAAGCCGGCACGGGGCTTGCGAACGTCCGGGGATTTCTCCCACGCCAAAGGGGCCAGCCCCGAAAGCTGTGGCCGGCCCTCGGCCACCACTGCCGCTGCTTCCACGGCACCACAGAGCCTGGGGCTGCGGGCTCGCCTGTGCTGCCTAGGCCCCGACGTACGAGGCCCGCTCGGGGGGCGTTTTTTTGCCCAAAGCCGGCACGGGGCTTGCGAACGTCCGGGGATTTCTCCCACGCCAAAGGGGCCAGCCCCGAAAGCTGTGGCCGGCCCTCGGCCCCCACTGCCGCCGCTTCCACGGCACCACAGAGCCTGGGGCTGCGGGCTCGCCTGTGCTTCTTAGGCCCCGACGTACGAGGCCTGCTCGGGGGGCGTTTTTTTTGCCCGAAGCCGGCACGGGGCTTGCGAACGTCCGGGGATTTCTCCCACGCCAAAGGGGCCAGCCCCGAAAGCTGTGGCCAGCCCTCGGCCCCCACTGCCGCCGCTTCCACGGCACCACAGAGCCTGGGGCTGCGGGCTCGCCTGTGCCGCCTAGGCCCCGACGTACGAGGCCCGCTCGGGGGGCGTTTTTTTGCCCGAAGCCGGCACGGGGCTTGCGAACGTCCGGGGATTTCTCCCACGCCAAAGGGGCCAGCCCCGAAAGCTGTGGCCAGCCCTCGGCGTCCACTGCCGCCGCTTCCACGGCACCACAGAGCCTGGGGCTGCGGGCTCGCCTGTGCCGCCTAGGCCCCGACGTACGAGGCCCGCTCGGGGGGCGTTTTTTTGCCCGAAGCCGGCACGGGGCTTGCGAACGTCCGGGGATTTCTCCCACGCCAAAGGGGCCAGCCCCGAAAGCTGTGGCCAGCCCTCGGCGTCCACTGCCGCCGCTTCCACGGCACCACAGAGCCTGGGGCTGCGGGCTCGCCTGTGCCGCCTAGGCCCCGACGTACGAGGCCCGCTCGGGGGGCGTTTTTTTTGCCCGAAGCCGGCACGGGGCTTGCGAACGTCCGGGGATTTCTCCCACGCCAAAGGGGCCAGCCCCGAAAGCTGTGGCCAGCCCTCGGCGTCCACTGCCGCCGCTTCCACGGCACCACAGAGCCTGGGGCTGCGGGCTCGCCTGTGCCGCCTAGGCCCCGACGTACGAGGCCCGCTCGGGGGGCGTTTTTTTGCCCGAAGCCGGCACGGGGCTTGCGAACGTCCGGGGATTTCTCCCACGCCAAAGGGGCCAGCCCCGAAAGCTGTGGCCAGCCCTCGGCGTCCACTGCCGCCGCTTCCACGGCACCACAGAGCCTGGGGCTGCGGGCTCGCCTGTGCCGCCTAGGCCCCGACGTACGAGGCCCGCTCGGGGGGCGTTTTTTTGCCCGAAGCCGGCACGGGGCTTGCGAACGTCCGGGGATTTCTCCCACGCCAAAGGGGCCAGCCCCGAAAGCTGTGGCCGGCCCTCGGCGTCCACTGCCGCCGCTTCCACGGCACCACAGAGCCTGGGGCTGCGGGCTCGCCTGTGCCGCCTAGGCCCCGACGTACGAGGCCCGCTCGGGGGGCGTTTTTTTGCCCGAAGCCGGCACGGGGCTTGCGAACGTCCGGGGATTTCTCCCACGCCAAAGGGGCCAGCCCCGAAAGCTGTGGCCAGCCCTCGGCGTCCACTGCCGCCGCTTCCACGGCACCACAGAGCCTGGGGCTGCGGGCTCGCCTGTGCCGCCTAGGCCCCGACGTACGAGGCCCGCTCGGGGGGCGTTTTTTTTGCCCGAAGCCGGCACGGGGCTTGCGAACGTCCGGGGATTTCTCCCACGCCAAAGGGGCCAGCCCCGAAAGCTGCGGCCGGCCCTCGGCGTCCACTGCCGCCGCTTCCACGGCACCACAGAGCCTGGGGCTGCGGGCTCGCCTGTGCCGCCTAGGCCCCGACGTACGAGGCCCGCTCGGGGGGCGTTTTTTTTGCCCGAAGCCGGCACGGGGCTTGCGAACGTCCGGGGATTTCTCCCACGCCAAAGGGGCCAGCCCCGAAAGCTGGGGCCGGCCCTCGGCGTCCACTGCCGCCGCTTCCACGGCACCACAGAGCCTGGGGCTGCGGGCTCGCCTGTGCCGCCTAGGCCCCGACGTACGAGGCCCGCTCGGGGGGCGTTTTTTTGCCCGAAGCCGGCACGGGGCTTGCGAACGTCCGGGGATTTCTCCCACGCCAAAGGGGCCAGCCCCGAAAGCTGGGGCCGGCCCTCGGCGTCCACTGCCGCCGCTTCCACGGCACCACAGAGCCTGGGGCTGCGGGCTCGCCTGTGCCGCCTAGGCCCCGACGTACGAGGCCCGCTCGGGGGGCGTTTTTTTGCCCGAAGCCGGCACGGGGCTTGCGAACGTCCGGGGATTTCTCCCACGCCAAAGGGGCCAGCCCCGAAAGCTGTGGCCGGCCCTCGGCGTCCACTGCCGCCGCTTCCACGGCACCACAGAGCCTGGGGCTGCGGGCTCGCCTGTGCCGCCTAGGCCCCGACGTACGAGGCCCGCTCGGGGGGCGTTTTTTTGCCCGAAGCCGGCACGGGGCTTGCGAACGTCCGGGGATTTCTCCCACGCCAAAGGGGCCAGCCCCGAAAGCTGTGGCCGGCCCTCGGCCCCCACTGCCGCCGCTTCCACGGCACCACAGAGCCTGGGGCTGCGGGCTCGCCTGTGCTTCTTAGGCCCCGACGTACGAGGCCCGCTCGGGGGGCGTTTTTTTGCCCGAAGCCGGCACGGGGCTTGCGAACGTCCGGGGATTTCTCCCACGCCAAAGGGGCCAGCCCCGAAAGCTGTGGCCAGCCCTCGGCGTCCACTGCCGCCGCTTCCACGGCACCACAGAGCCTGGGGCTGCGGGCTCGCCTGTGCTTCTTAGGCCCCGACGTACGAGGCCTGCTCGGGGGGCGTTTTTTTGCCCGAAGCCGGCACGGGGCTTGCGAACGTCCGGGGATTTCTCCCACGCCAAAGGGGCCAGCCCCGAAAGCTGTGGCCAGCCCTCGGCGTCCACTGCCGCCGCTTCCACGGCACCACAGAGCCTGGGGCTGCGGGCTCGCCTGTGCCGCCTAGGCCCCGACGTACGAGGCCCGCTCGGGGGGCGTTTTTTTGCCCGAAGCCGGCACGGGGCTTGCGAACGTCCGGGGATTTCTCCCACGCCAAAGGGGCCAGCCCCGAAAGCTGTGGCCAGCCCTCGGCGTCCACTGCCGCCGCTTCCACGGCACCACAGAGCCTGGGGCTGCGGGCTCGCCTGTGCCGCCTAGGCCCCGACGTACGAGGCCCGCTCGGGGGGCGTTTTTTTGCCCGAAGCCGGCACGGGGCTTGCGAACGTCCGGGGATTTCTCCCACGCCAAAGGGGCCAGCCCCGAAAGCTGTGGCCAGCCCTCGGCGTCCACTGCCGCCGCTTCCACGGCACCACAGAGCCTGGGGCTGCGGGCTCGCCTGTGCCGCCTAGGCCCCGACGTACGAGGCCCGCTCGGGGGGCGTTTTTTTGCCCGAAGCCGGCACGGGGCTTGCGAACGTCCGGGGATTTCTCCCACGCCAAAGGGGCCAGCCCCGAAAGCTGTGGCCAGCCCTCGGCGTCCACTGCCGCCGCTTCCACGGCACCACAGAGCCTGGGGCTGCGGGCTCGCCTGTGCCGCCTAGGCCCCGACGTACGAGGCCCGCTCGGGGGGCGTTTTTTTTGCCCGAAGCCGGCACGGGGCTTGCGAACGTCCGGGGATTTCTCCCACGCCAAAGGGGCCAGCCCCGAAAGCTGTGGCCGGCCCTCGGCGTCCACTGCCGCCGCTTCCATGGCACCACAGAGCCTGGGGCTGCGGGCTCGCCTGTGCCGCCTAGGCCCCGACGTACGAGGCCCGCTCGGGGGGCGTTTTTTTGCCCGAAGCCGGCACGGGGCTTGCGAACGTCCGGGGATTTCTCCCACGCCAAAGGGGCCAGCCCCGAAAGCTGTGGCCGGCCCTCGGCCCCCACTGCCGCCGCTTCCACGGCACCACAGAGCCTGGGGCTGCGGGCTCGCCTGTGCCGCCTAGGCCCCGACGTACGAGGCCCGCTCGGGGGGCGTTTTTTTGCCCGAAGCCGGCACGGGGCTTGCGAACGTCCGGGGATTTCTCCCACGCCAAAGGGGCCAGCCCCGAAAGCTGTGGCCGGCCCTCGGCCCCCACTGCCGCCGCTTCCACGGCACCACAGAGCCTGGGGCTGCGGGCTCGCCTGTGCTTCTTAGGCCCCGACGTACGAGGCCCGCTCGGGGGGCGTTTTTTTGCCCGAAGCCGGCACGGGGCTTGCGAACGTCCGGGGATTTCTCCCACGCCAAAGGGGCCAGCCCCGAAAGCTGTGGCCAGCCCTCGGCGTCCACTGCTGCCGCTTCCACGGCACCACAGAGCCTGGGGCTGCGGGCTCGCCTGTGCTTCTTAGGCCCCGACGTACGAGGTCTGCTCGGGGGGCGTTTTTTTGCCCGAAGCCGGCACGGGGCTTGCGAACGTCCGGGGATTTCTCCCACGCCAAAGGGGCCAGCCCCGAAAGCTGTGGCCGGCCCTCGGCGTCCACTGCCGCCGCTTCCACGGCACCACAGAGCCTGGGGCTGCGGGCTCGCCTGTGCCGCCGAGGCCCCGACGTACGAGGCCCGCTCGGGGGGCATTTTTTTGCCCGAAGCCGGCACGGGGCTTGCGAACGTCCGGGGATTTCTCCCACGCCAAAGGGGCCAGCCCCGAAAGCTGCGGCCGGCCCTCGGCGTCCACTGCCGCCGCTTCCACGGCACCACAGAGCCTGGGGCTGCGGGCTCGCCTGTGCCGCCGAGGCCCCGACGTACGAGGCCCGCTCGGGGGGCGTTTTTTTTGCCCGAAGCCGGCACGGGGCTTGCGAACGTCCGGGGATTTCTCCCACGCCAAAGGGGCCAGCCCCGAAAGCTGCGGCCGGCCCTCGGCGTCCACTGCCGCCGCTTCCACGGCACCACAGAGCCTGGGGCTGCGGGCTCGCCTGTGCCGCCTAGGCCCCGACGTACGAGGCCCGCTCGGGGGGCGTTTTTTTGCCCGAAGCCGGCACGGGGCTTGCGAACGTCCGGGGATTTCTCCCACGCCAAAGGGGCCAGCCCCGAAAGCTGTGGCCAGCCCTCGGCGTCCACTGCCGCCGCTTCCCACGGCACCACAGAGCCTGGGGCTGCGGGCTCGCCTGTGCCGCCTAGGCCCCGACGTACGAGGCCCGCTCGGGGGGCGTTTTTTTTGCCCGAAGCCGGCACGGGGCTTGCGAACGTCCGGGGATTTCTCCCACGCCAAAGGGGCCAGCCCCGAAAGCTGTGGCCGGCCCTCGGCCCCCACTGCCGCCGCTTCCACGGCACCACAGAGCCTGGGGCTGCGGGCTCGCCTGTGCCGCCTAGGCCCCGACGTACGAGGCCCGCTCGGGGGGCGTTTTTTTGCCCGAAGCCGGCACGGGGCTTGCGAACGTCCGGGGATTTCTCCCACGCCAAAGGGGCCAGCCCCGAAAGCTGTGGCCGGCCCTCGGCCCCCACTGCCGCCGCTTCCACGGCACCACAGAGCCTGGGGCTGCGGGCTCGCCTGTGCTTCTTAGGCCCCGACGTACGAGGCCCGCTCGGGGGGCGTTTTTTTTGCCCGAAGCCGGCACGGGGCTTGCGAACGTCCGGGGATTTCTCCCACGCCAAAGGGGCCAGCCCCGAAAGCTGTGGCCAGCCCTCGGCGTCCACTGCCGCCGCTTCCACGGCACCACAGAGCCTGGGGCTGCGGGCTCGCCTGTGCCGCCTAGGCCCCGACGTACGAGGCCCGCTCGGGGGGCGTTTTTTTGCCCGAAGCCGGCACGGGGCTTGCGAACGTCCGGGGATTTCTCCCACGCCAAAGGGGCCAGCCCCGAAAGCTGTGGCCAGCCCTCGGCGTCCACTGCCGCCGCTTCCACGGCACCACAGAGCCTGGGGCTGCGGGCTCGCCTGTGCCGCCTAGGCCCCGACGTACGAGGCCCGCTCGGGGGGCGTTTTTTTGCCCGAAGCCGGCACGGGGCTTGCGAACGTCCGGGGATTTCTCCCACGCCAAAGGGGCCAGCCCCGAAAGCTGTGGCCAGCCCTCGGCGTCCACTGCCGCCGCTTCCACGGCACCACAGAGCCTGGGGCTGCGGGCTCGCCTGTGCCGCCTAGGCCCCGACGTACGAGGCCCGCTCGGGGGGCGTTTTTTTGCCCGAAGCCGGCACGGGGCTTGCGAACGTCCGGGGATTTCTCCCACGCCAAAGGGGCCAGCCCCGAAAGCTGTGGCCGGCCCTCGGCGTCCACTGCCGCCGCTTCCATGGCACCACAGAGCCTGGGGCTGCGGGCTCGCCTGTGCCGCCTAGGCCCCGACGTACGAGGCCCGCTCGGGGGGCGTTTTTTTGCCCGAAGCCGGCACGGGGCTTGCGAACGTCCGGGGATTTCTCCCACGCCAAAGGGGCCAGCCCCGAAAGCTGTGGCCGGCCCTCGGCGTCCACTGCCGCCGCTTCCACGGCACCACAGAGCCTGGGGCTGCGGGCTCGCCTGTGCCGCCTAGGCCCCGACGTACGAGGCCCGCTCGGGGGGCGTTTTTTTGCCCGAAGCCGGCACGGGGCTTGCGAACGTCCGGGGATTTCTCCCACGCCAAAGGGGCCAGCCCCGAAAGCTGTGGCCGGCCCTCGGCCCCCACTGCCGCCGCTTCCACGGCACCACAGAGCCTGGGGCTGCGGGCTCGCCTGTGCTTCTTAGGCCCCGACGTACGAGGCCCGCTCGGGGGGCGTTTTTTTGCCCGAAGCCGGCACGGGGCTTGCGAACGTCCGGGGATTTCTCCCACGCCAAAGGGGCCAGCCCCGAAAGCTGTGGCCAGCCCTCGGCGTCCACTGCTGCCGCTTCCACGGCACCACAGAGCCTGGGGCTGCGGGCTCGCCTGTGCTTCTTAGGCCCCGACGTACGAGGTCTGCTCGGGGGGCGTTTTTTTTGCCCGAAGCCGGCACGGGGCTTGCAAACGTCCGGGGATTTCTCCCACGCCAAAGGGGCCAGCCCCGAAAGCTGTGGCCGGCCCTCGGCGTCCACTGCCGCCGCTTCCACGGCACCACAGAGCCTGGGGCTGCGGGCTCGCCTGTGCCGCCGAGGCCCCGACGTACGAGGCCCGCTCGGGGGGCATTTTTTTGCCCAAAGCCGGCACGGGGCTTGCGAACGTCCGGGGATTTCTCCCACGCCAAAGGGGCCAGCCCCGAAAGCTGCGGCCGGCCCTCGGCGTCCACTGCTGCCGCTTCCACGGCACCACAGAGCCTGGGGCTGCGGGCTCGCCTGTGCCGCCGAGGCCCCGACGTACGAGGCCCGCTCGGGGGGCGTTTTTTTGCCCGAAGCCGGCACGGGGCTTGCGAACGTCCGGGGATTTCTCCCACGCCAAAGGGGCCAGCCCCGAAAGCTGCGGCCGGCCCTCGGCGTCCACTGCCGCCGCTTCCACGGCACCACAGAGCCTGGGGCTGCGGGCTCGCCTGTGCCGCCTAGGCCCCGACGTACGAGGCCCGCTCGGGGGGCGTTTTTTTTGCCCGAAGCCGGCACGGGGCTTGCGAACGTCCGGGGATTTCTCCCACGCCAAAGGGGCCAGCCCCGAAAGCTGTGGCCAGCCCTCGGCGTCCACTGCCGCCGCTTCCACGGCACCACAGAGCCTGGGGCTGCGGGCTCGCCTGTGCCGCCTAGGCCCCGACGTACGAGGCCCGCTCGGGGGGCGTTTTTTTTGCCCGAAGCCGGCACGGGGCTTGCGAACGTCCGGGGATTTCTCCCACGCCAAAGGGGCCAGCCCCGAAAGCTGTGGCCGGCCCTCGGCGTCCACTGCCGCCGCTTCCACGGCACCACAGAGCCTGGGGCTGCGGGCTCGCCTGTGCCGCCTAGGCCCCGACGTACGAGGCCCGCTCGGGGGGCGTTTTTTTTGCCCGAAGCCGGCACGGGGCTTGCGAACGTCCGGGGATTTCTCCCACGCCAAAGGGGCCAGCCCCGAAAGCTGTGGCCAGCCCTCGGCGTCCACTGCCGCCGCTTCCACGGCACCACAGAGCCTGGGGCTGCGGGCTCGCCTGTGCCGCCTAGGCCCCGACGTACGAGGCCCGCTCGGGGGGCGTTTTTTTGCCCGAAGCCGGCACGGGGCTTGCGAACGTCCGGGGATTTCTCCCACGCCAAAGGGGCCAGCCCCGAAAGCTGTGGCCGGCCCTCGGCCCCCACTGCCGCCGCTTCCACGGCACCACAGAGCCTGGGGCTGCGGGCTCGCCTGTGCTTCTTAGGCCCCGACGTACGAGGCCTGCTCGGGGGGCGTTTTTTTGCCCGAAGCCGGCACGGGGCTTGCGAACGTCCGGGGATTTCTCCCACGCCAAAGGGGCCAGCCCCGAAAGCTGTGGCCAGCCCTCGGCCCCCACTACCGCCGCTTCCACGGCACCACAGAGCCTGGGGCTGCGGGCTCGCCTGTGCCGCCTAGGCCCCGACGTACGAGGCCCGTTCGGGGGGCGTTTTTTTGCCCGAAGCCGGCACGGGGCTTGCGAACGTCCGGGGATTTCTCCCACGCCAAAGGGGCCAGCCCCGAAAGCTGTGGCCGGCCCTCGGCGTCCACTGCCGCCGCTTCCACGGCACCACAGAGCCTGGGGCTGCGGGCTCGCCTGTGCCGCCGAGGCCCCGACGTACGAGGCCCGCTCGGGGGGCGTTTTTTTGCCCGAAGCCGGCACGGGGCTTGCGAACGTCCGGGGATTTCTCCCACGCCAAAGGGGCCAGCCCCGAAAGCTGTGGCCAGCCCTCGGCGTCCACTGCCGCCGCTTCCACGGCACCACAGAGCCTGGGGCTGCGGGCTCGCCTGTGCCGCCTAGGCCCCGACGTACGAGGCCCGCTCGGGGGGCGTTTTTTTGCCCGAAGCCGGCACGGGGCTTGCGAACGTCCGGGGATTTCTCCCACGCCAAAGGGGCCAGCCCCGAAAGCTGTGGCCAGCCCTCGGCGTCCACTGCCGCCGCTTCCACGGCACCACAGAGCCTGGGGCTGCGGGCTCGCCTGTGCCGCCTAGGCCCCGACGTACGAGGCCCGCTCGGGGGGCGTTTTTTTGCCCGAAGCCGGCACGGGGCTTGCGAACGTCTGGGGATTTCTCCCACGCCAAAGGGGCCAGCCCCGAAAGCTGTGGCCGGCCCTCGGCCCCCACTGCCGCCGCTTCCACGGCACCACAGAGCCTGGGGCTGCGGGCTCGCCTGTGCTTCTTAGGCCCCGACGTACGAGGCCTGCTCGGGGGGCGTTTTTTTGCCCGAAGCCGGCACGGGGCTTGCGAACGTCCGGGGATTTCTCCCACGCCAAAGGGGCCAGCCCCGAAAGCTGTGGCCAGCCCTCGGCCCCCACTACCGCCGCTTCCACGGCACCACAGAGCCTGGGGCTGCGGGCTCGCCTGTGCCGCCTAGGCCCCGACGTACGAGGCCCGTTCGGGGGGCGTTTTTTTTGCCCGAAGCCGGCACGGGGCTTGCGAACGTCCGGGGATTTCTCCCACGCCAAAGGGGCCAGCCCCGAAAGCTGTGGCCGGCCCTCGGCGTCCACTGCCGCCGCTTCCACGGCACCACAGAGCCTGGGGCTGCGGGCTCGCCTGTGCCGCCGAGGCCCCGACGTACGAGGCCCGCTCGGGGGGCGTTTTTTTGCCCGAAGCCGGCACGGGGCTTGCGAACGTCCGGGGATTTCTCCCACGCCAAAGGGGCCAGCCCCGAAAGCTGTGGCCGGCCCTCGGCCCCCACTGCCGCCGCTTCCACGGCACCACAGAGCCTGGGGCTGCGGGCTCGCCTGTGCCGCCTAGGCCCCGACGTACGAGGCCCGCTCGGGGGGCGTTTTTTTGCCCGAAGCCGGCACGGGGCTTGCGAACGTCCGGGGATTTCTCCCACGCCAAAGGGGCCAGCCCCGAAAGCTGTGGCCGGCCCTCGGCGTCCACTGCCGCCGCTTCCACGGCACCACAGAGCCTGGGGCTGCGGGCTCGCCTGTGCCGCCTAGGCCTCGACGTACGAGGCCCGCTCGGGGGGCGTTTTTTTGCCCGAAGCCGGCACGGGGCTTGCGAACGTCCGGGGATTTCTCCCACGCCAAAGGGGCCAGCCCCGAAAGCTGTGGCCGGCCCTCGGCGTCCACTGCCGCCGCTTCCACGGCACCACAGAGCCTGGGGCTGCGGGCTCGCCTGTGCCGCCTAGGCCCCGACGTACGAGGCCCGCTCGGGGGGCGTTTTTTTGCCCGAAGCCGGCACGGGGCTTGCGAACGTCCGGGGATTTCTCCCACGCCAAAGGGGCCAGCCCCGAAAGCTGTGGCCGGCCCTCGGCCCCCACTGCCGCCGCTTCCACGGCACCACAGAGCCTGGGGCTGCGGGCTCGCCTGTGCTTCTTAGGCCCCGACGTACGAGGCCTGCTCGGGGGGCGTTTTTTTGCCCGAAGCCGGCACGGGGCTTGCGAACGTCCGGGGATTTCTCCCACGACAAAGGGGCCAGCCCCGAAAGCTGTGGCCAGCCCTCGGCGTCCACTGCCGCCGCTTCCACGGCACCACAGAGCCTGGGGCTGCGGGCTCGCCTGTGCCGCCTAGGCCCCGACGTACGAGGCCCGCTCGGGGGGCGTTTTTTTGCCCGAAGCCGGCACGGGGCTTGCGAACGTCCGGCCATTTCTCCCACGCCAAAGGGGCCAGCCCCGAAAGCTGTGGCCAGCCCTCGGCGTCCACTGCCGCCGCTTCCACGGCACCACAGAGCCTGGGGCTGCGGGCTCGCCTGTGCCGCCTAGGCCCCGACGTACGAGGCCCGCTCGGGGGGCGTTTTTTTGCCCGAAGCCGGCACGGGGCTTGCGAACGTCCGGGGATTTCTCCCACGCCAAAGGGGCCAGCCCCGAAAGCTGTGGCCAGCCCTCGGCGTCCACTGCCGCCGCTTCCACGGCACCACAGAGCCTGGGGCTGCGGGCTCGCCTGTGCCGCCTAGGCCCCGACGTACGAGGCCCGCTCGGGGGGCGTTTTTTTGCCCGAAGCCGGCACGGGGCTTGCGAACGTCCGGGGATTTCTCCCACGCCAAAGGGGCCAGCCCCGAAAGCTGTGGCCAGCCCTCGGCGTCCACTGCCGCCGCTTCCACGGCACCACAGAGCCTGGGGCTGCGGGCTCGCCTGTGCCGCCTAGGCCCCGACGTACGAGGCCCGCTCGGGGGGCGTTTTTTTGCCCGAAGCCGGCACGGGGCTTGCGAACGTCCGGGGATTTCTCCCACGCCAAAGGGGCCAGCCCCGAAAGCTGTGGCCAGCCCTCGGCGTCCACTGCCGCCGCTTCCACGGCACCACAGAGCCTGGGGCTGCGGGCTCGCCTGTGCCGCCTAGGCCCCGACGTACGAGGCCCGCTCGGGGGGCGTTTTTTTGCCCGAAGCCGGCACGGGGCTTGCGAACGTCCGGGGATTTCTCCCACGCCAAAGGGGCCAGCCCCGAAAGCTGTGGCCGGCCCTCGGCGTCCACTGCCGCCGCTTCCATGGCACCACAGAGCCTGGGGCTGCGGGCTCGCCTGTGCCGCCTAGGCCCCGACGTACGAGGCCCGCTCGGGGGGCGTTTTTTTGCCCGAAGCCGGCACGGGGCTTGCGAACGTCCGGGGATTTCTCCCACGCCAAAGGGGCCAGCCCCGAAAGCTGTGGCCGGCCCTCGGCGTCCACTGCCGCCGCTTCCACGGCACCACAGAGCCTGGGGCTGCGGGCTCGCCTGTGCCGCCTAGGCCCCGACGTACGAGGCCCGCTCGGGGGGCGTTTTTTTGCCCGAAGCCGGCACGGGGCTTGCGAACGTCCGGGGATTTCTCCCACGCCAAAGGGGCCAGCCCCGAAAGCTGTGGCCGGCCCTCGGCCCCCACTGCCGCCGCTTCCACGGCACCACAGAGCCTGGGGCTGCGGGCTCGCCTGTGCTTCTTAGGCCCCGACGTACGAGGCCCGCTCGGGGGGCGTTTTTTTGCCCGAAGCCGGCACGGGGCTTGCGAACGTCCGGGGATTTCTCCCACGCCAAAGGGGCCAGCCCCGAAAGCTGTGGCCAGCCCTCGGCGTCCACTGCTGCCGCTTCCACGGCACCACAGAGCCTGGGGCTGCGGGCTCGCCTGTGCTTCTTAGGCCCCGACGTACGAGGTCTGCTCGGGGGGCGTTTTTTTGCCCGAAGCCGGCACGGGGCTTGCAAACGTCCGGGGATTTCTCCCACGCCAAAGGGGCCAGCCCCGAAAGCTGTGGCCGGCCCTCGGCGTCCACTGCCGCCGCTTCCACGGCACCACAGAGCCTGGGGCTGCGGGCTCGCCTGTGCCGCCGAGGCCCCGACGTACGAGGCCCGCTCGGGGGGCATTTTTTTGCCCAAAGCCGGCACGGGGCTTGCGAACGTCCGGGGATTTCTCCCACGCCAAAGGGGCCAGCCCCGAAAGCTGCGGCCGGCCCTCGGCGTCCACTGCTGCCGCTTCCACGGCACCACAGAGCCTGGGGCTGCGGGCTCGCCTGTGCCGCCGAGGCCCCGACGTACGAGGCCCGCTCGGGGGGCGTTTTTTTGCCCGAAGCCGGCACGGGGCTTGCGAACGTCCGGGGATTTCTCCCACGCCAAAGGGGCCAGCCCCGAAAGCTGCGGCCGGCCCTCGGCGTCCACTGCCGCCGCTTCCACGGCACCACAGAGCCTGGGGCTGCGGGCTCGCCTGTGCCGCCTAGGCCCCGACGTACGAGGCCCGCTCGGGGGGCGTTTTTTTGCCCGAAGCCGGCACGGGGCTTGCGAACGTCCGGGGATTTCTCCCACGCCAAAGGGGCCAGCCCCGAAAGCTGTGGCCAGCCCTCGGCGTCCACTGCCGCCGCTTCCACGGCACCACAGAGCCTGGGGCTGCGGGCTCGCCTGTGCCGCCTAGGCCCCGACGTACGAGGCCCGCTCGGGGGGCGTTTTTTTGCCCGAAGCCGGCACGGGGCTTGCGAACGTCCGGGGATTTCTCCCACGCCAAAGGGGCCAGCCCCGAAAGCTGTGGCCGGCCCTCGGCGTCCACTGCCGCCGCTTCCACGGCACCACAGAGCCTGGGGCTGCGGGCTCGCCTGTGCCGCCTAGGCCCCGACGTACGAGGCCCGCTCGGGGGGCGTTTTTTTTGCCCGAAGCCGGCACGGGGCTTGCGAACGTCCGGGGATTTCTCCCACGCCAAAGGGGCCAGCCCCGAAAGCTGTGGCCAGCCCTCGGCGTCCACTGCCGCCGCTTCCACGGCACCACAGAGCCTGGGGCTGCGGGCTCGCCTGTGCCGCCTAGGCCCCGACGTACGAGGCCCGCTCGGGGGGCGTTTTTTTGCCCGAAGCCGGCACGGGGCTTGCGAACGTCCGGGGATTTCTCCCACGCCAAAGGGGCCAGCCCCGAAAGCTGTGGCCGGCCCTCGGCCCCCACTGCCGCCGCTTCCACGGCACCACAGAGCCTGGGGCTGCGGGCTCGCCTGTGCTTCTTAGGCCCCGACGTACGAGGCCTGCTCGGGGGGCGTTTTTTTGCCCGAAGCCGGCACGGGGCTTGCGAACGTCCGGGGATTTCTCCCACGCCAAAGGGGCCAGCCCCGAAAGCTGTGGCCAGCCCTCGGCCCCCACTACCGCCGCTTCCACGGCACCACAGAGCCTGGGGCTGCGGGCTCGCCTGTGCCGCCTAGGCCCCGACGTACGAGGCCCGTTCGGGGGGCGTTTTTTTGCCCGAAGCCGGCACGGGGCTTGCGAACGTCCGGGGATTTCTCCCACGCCAAAGGGGCCAGCCCCGAAAGCTGTGGCCGGCCCTCGGCGTCCACTGCCGCCGCTTCCACGGCACCACAGAGCCTGGGGCTGCGGGCTCGCCTGTGCCGCCGAGGCCCCGACGTACGAGGCCCGCTCGGGGGGCGTTTTTTTGCCCGAAGCCGGCACGGGGCTTGCGAACGTCCGGGGATTTCTCCCACGCCAAAGGGGCCAGCCCCGAAAGCTGTGGCCAGCCCTCGGCGTCCACTGCCGCCGCTTCCACGGCACCACAGAGCCTGGGGCTGCGGGCTCGCCTGTGCCGCCTAGGCCCCGACGTACGAGGCCCGCTCGGGGGGCGTTTTTTTGCCCGAAGCCGGCACGGGGCTTGCGAACGTCCGGGGATTTCTCCCACGCCAAAGGGGCCAGCCCCGAAAGCTGTGGCCAGCCCTCGGCGTCCACTGCCGCCGCTTCCACGGCACCACAGAGCCTGGGGCTGCGGGCTCGCCTGTGCCGCCTAGGCCCCGACGTACGAGGCCCGCTCGGGGGGCGTTTTTTTGCCCGAAGCCGGCACGGGGCTTGCGAACGTCTGGGGATTTCTCCCACGCCAAAGGGGCCAGCCCCGAAAGCTGTGGCCGGCCCTCGGCCCCCACTGCCGCCGCTTCCACGGCACCACAGAGCCTGGGGCTGCGGGCTCGCCTGTGCTTCTTAGGCCCCGACGTACGAGGCCTGCTCGGGGGGCGTTTTTTTGCCCGAAGCCGGCACGGGGCTTGCGAACGTCCGGGGATTTCTCCCACGCCAAAGGGGCCAGCCCCGAAAGCTGTGGCCAGCCCTCGGCCCCCACTACCGCCGCTTCCACGGCACCACAGAGCCTGGGGCTGCGGGCTCGCCTGTGCCGCCTAGGCCCCGACGTACGAGGCCCGTTCGGGGGGCGTTTTTTTTGCCCGAAGCCGGCACGGGGCTTGCGAACGTCCGGGGATTTCTCCCACGCCAAAGGGGCCAGCCCCGAAAGCTGTGGCCGGCCCTCGGCGTCCACTGCCGCCGCTTCCACGGCACCACAGAGCCTGGGGCTGCGGGCTCGCCTGTGCCGCCGAGGCCCCGACGTACGAGGCCCGCTCGGGGGGCGTTTTTTTGCCCGAAGCCGGCACGGGGCTTGCGAACGTCCGGGGATTTCTCCCACGCCAAAGGGGCCAGCCCCGAAAGCTGTGGCCGGCCCTCGGCCCCCACTGCCGCCGCTTCCACGGCACCACAGAGCCTGGGGCTGCGGGCTCGCCTGTGCCGCCTAGGCCCCGACGTACGAGGCCCGCTCGGGGGGCGTTTTTTTGCCCGAAGCCGGCACGGGGCTTGCGAACGTCCGGGGATTTCTCCCACGCCAAAGGGGCCAGCCCCGAAAGCTGTGGCCGGCCCTCGGCGTCCACTGCCGCCGCTTCCACGGCACCACAGAGCCTGGGGCTGCGGGCTCGCCTGTGCCGCCTAGGCCTCGACGTACGAGGCCCGCTCGGGGGGCGTTTTTTTGCCCGAAGCCGGCACGGGGCTTGCGAACGTCCGGGGATTTCTCCCACGCCAAAGGGGCCAGCCCCGAAAGCTGTGGCCGGCCCTCGGCGTCCACTGCCGCCGCTTCCACGGCACCACAGAGCCTGGGGCTGCGGGCTCGCCTGTGCCGCCTAGGCCCCGACGTACGAGGCCCGCTCGGGGGGCGTTTTTTTGCCCGAAGCCGGCACGGGGCTTGCGAACGTCCGGGGATTTCTCCCACGCCAAAGGGGCCAGCCCCGAAAGCTGTGGCCGGCCCTCGGCCCCCACTGCCGCCGCTTCCACGGCACCACAGAGCCTGGGGCTGCGGGCTCGCCTGTGCTTCTTAGGCCCCGACGTACGAGGCCTGCTCGGGGGGCGTTTTTTTTGCCCGAAGCCGGCACGGGGCTTGCGAACGTCCGGGGATTTCTCCCACGACAAAGGGGCCAGCCCCGAAAGCTGTGGCCAGCCCTCGGCGTCCACTGCCGCCGCTTCCACGGCACCACAGAGCCTGGGGCTGCGGGCTCGCCTGTGCCGCCTAGGCCCCGACGTACGAGGCCCGCTCGGGGGGCGTTTTTTTTGCCCGAAGCCGGCACGGGGCTTGCGAACGTCCGGCCATTTCTCCCACGCCAAAGGGGCCAGCCCCGAAAGCTGTGGCCAGCCCTCGGCGTCCACTGCCGCCGCTTCCACGGCACCACAGAGCCTGGGGCTGCGGGCTCGCCTGTGCCGCCTAGGCCCCGACGTACGAGGCCCGCTCGGGGGGCGTTTTTTTGCCCGAAGCCGGCACGGGGCTTGCGAACGTCCGGGGATTTCTCCCACGCCAAAGGGGCCAGCCCCGAAAGCTGTGGCCAGCCCTCGGCGTCCACTGCCGCCGCTTCCACGGCACCACAGAGCCTGGGGCTGCGGGCTCGCCTGTGCCGCCTAGGCCCCGACGTACGAGGCCCGCTCGGGGGGCGTTTTTTTGCCCGAAGCCGGCACGGGGCTTGCGAACGTCCGGGGATTTCTCCCACGCCAAAGGGGCCAGCCCCGAAAGCTGTGGCCAGCCCTCGGCGTCCACTGCCGCCGCTTCCACGGCACCACAGAGCCTGGGGCTGCGGGCTCGCCTGTGCCGCCTAGGCCCCGACGTACGAGGCCCGCTCGGGGGGCGTTTTTTTTGCCCGAAGCCGGCACGGGGCTTGCGAACGTCCGGGGATTTCTCCCACGCCAAAGGGGCCAGCCCCGAAAGCTGTGGCCAGCCCTCGGCGTCCACTGCCGCCGCTTCCACGGCACCACAGAGCCTGGGGCTGCGGGCTCGCCTGTGCCGCCTAGGCCCCGACGTACGAGGCCCGCTCGGGGGGCGTTTTTTTTGCCCGAAGCCGGCACGGGGCTTGCGAACGTCCGGGGATTTCTCCCACGCCAAAGGGGCCAGCCCCGAAAGCTGTGGCCGGCCCTCGGCGTCCACTGCCGCCGCTTCCACGGCACCACAGAGCCTGGGGCTGCGGGCTCGCCTGTGCTTCTTAGGCCCCGACGTACGAGGCCCGCTCGGGGGGCGTTTTTTTTGCCCGAAGCCGGCACGGGGCTTGCGAACGTCCGGGGATTTCTCCCACGCCAAAGGGGCCAGCCCCGAAAGCTGTGGCCAGCCCTCGGCGTCCACTGCCGCCGCTTCCACGGCACCACAGAGCCTGGGGCTGCGGGCTCGCCTGTGCCGCCTAGGCCCCGACGTACGAGGCCCGCTCGGGGGGCGTTTTTTTGCCCGAAGCCGGCACGGGGCTTGCGAACGTCCGGGGATTTCTCCCACGCCAAAGGGGCCAGCCCCGAAAGCTGTGGCCGGCCCTCGGCCCCCACTGCCGCCGCTTCCACGGCACCACAGAGCCTGGGGCTGCGGGCTCGCCTGTGCCGCCTAGGCCCCGACGTACGAGGCCCGCTCGGGGGGCGTTTTTTTGCCCGAAGCCGGCACGGGGCTTGCGAACGTCCGGGGATTTCTCCCACGCCAAAGGGGCCAGCCCCGAAAGCTGTGGCCGGCCCTCGGCGTCCACTGCCGCCGCTTCCACGGCACCACAGAGCCTGGGGCTGCGGGCTCGCCTGTGCTTCTTAGGCCCCGACGTACGAGGCCCGCTCGGGGGGCGTTTTTTTTGCCCGAAGCCGGCACGGGGCTTGCGAACGTCCGGGGATTTCTCCCACGCCAAAGGGGCCAGCCCCGAAAGCTGTGGCCAGCCCTCGGCGTCCACTGCTGCCGCTTCCACGGCACCACAGAGCCTGGGGCTGCGGGCTCGCCTGTGCTTCTTAGGCCCCGACGTACGAGGTCTGCTCGGGGGGCGTTTTTTTGCCCGAAGCCGGCACGGGGCTTGCGAACGTCCGGGGATTTCTCCCACGCCAAAGGGGCCAGCCCCGAAAGCTGTGGCCGGCCCTCGGCGTCCACTGCCGCCGCTTCCACGGCACCACAGAGCCTGGGGCTGCGGGCTCGCCTGTGCCGCCTAGGCCCCGACGTACGAGGCCCGCTCGGGGGGCGTTTTTTTGCCCGAAGCCGGCACGGGGCTTGCGAACGTCCGGGGATTTCTCCCACGCCAAAGGGGCCAGCCCCGAAAGCTGTGGCCAGCCCTCGGCGTCCACTGCCGCCGCTTCCACGGCACCACAGAGCCTGGGGCTGCGGGCTCGCCTGTGCTTCTTAGGCCCCGACGTACGAGGCCTGCTCGGGGGGCGTTTTTTTGCCCGAAGCCGGCACGGGGCTTGCGAACGTCCGGGGATTTCTCCCACGCCAAAGGGGCCAGCCCCGAAAGCTGTGGCCAGCCCTCGGCCCCCACTGCCGCCGCTTCCACGGCACCACAGAGCCTGGGGCTGCGGGCTCGCCTGTGCCGCCTAGGCCCCGACGTACGAGGCCCGCTCGGGGGGCGTTTTTTTGCCCGAAGCCGGCACGGGGCTTGCGAACGTCCGGGGATTTCTCCCACGCCAAAGGGGCCAGCCCCGAAAGCTGTGGCCAGCCCTCGGCGTCCACTGCCGCCGCTTCCACGGCACCACAGAGCCTGGGGCTGCGGGCTCGCCTGTGCCGCCTAGGCCCCGACGTACGAGGCCCGCTCGGGGGGCGTTTTTTTGCCCGAAGCCGGCACGGGGCTTGCGAACGTCCGGGGATTTCTCCCACGCCAAAGGGGCCAGCCCCGAAAGCTGTGGCCAGCCCTCGGCGTCCACTGCCGCCGCTTCCACGGCACCACAGAGCCTGGGGCTGCGGGCTCGCCTGTGCCGCCTAGGCCCCGACGTACGAGGCCCGCTCGGGGGGCGTTTTTTTTGCCCGAAGCCGGCACGGGGCTTGCGAACGTCCGGGGATTTCTCCCACGCCAAAGGGGCCAGCCCCGAAAGCTGTGGCCAGCCCTCGGCGTCCACTGCCGCCGCTTCCACGGCACCACAGAGCCTGGGGCTGCGGGCTCGCCTGTGCCGCCTAGGCCCCGACGTACGAGGCCCGCTCGGGGGGCGTTTTTTTGCCCGAAGCCGGCACGGGGCTTGCGAACGTCCGGGGATTTCTCCCACGCCAAAGGGGCCAGGCCCGAAAGCTGTGGCCGGCCCTCGGCGTCCACTGCCGCCGCTTCCATGGCACCACAGAGCCTGGGGCTGCGGGCTCGCCTGTGCCGCCTAGGCCCCGACGTACGAGGCCCGCTCGGGGGGCGTTTTTTTGCCCGAAGCCGGCACGGGGCTTGCGAACGTCCGGGGATTTCTCCCACGCCAAAGGGGCCAGCCCCGAAAGCTGTGGCCGGCCCTCGGCCCCCACTGCCGCCGCTTCCACGGCACCACAGAGCCTGGGGCTGCGGGCTCGCCTGTGCCGCCTAGGCCCCGACGTACGAGGCCCGCTCGGGGGGCGTTTTTTTGCCCGAAGCCGGCACGGGGCTTGCGAACGTCCGGGGATTTCTCCCACGCCAAAGGGGCCAGCCCCGAAAGCTGTGGCCGGCCCTCGGCCCCCACTGCCGCCGCTTCCACGGCACCACAGAGCCTGGGGCTGCGGGCTCGCCTGTGCTTCTTAGGCCCCGACGTACGAGGCCCGCTCGGGGGGCGTTTTTTTGCCCGAAGCCGGCACGGGGCTTGCGAACGTCCGGGGATTTCTCCCACGCCAAAGGGGCCAGCCCCGAAAGCTGTGGCCAGCCCTCGGCGTCCACTGCTGCCGCTTCCACGGCACCACAGAGCCTGGGGCTGCGGGCTCGCCTGTGCTTCTTAGGCCCCGACGTACGAGGTCTGCTCGGGGGGCGTTTTTTTGCCCGAAGCCGGCACGGGGCTTGCGAACGTCCGGGGATTTCTCCCACGCCAAAGGGGCCAGCCCCGAAAGCTGTGGCCGGCCCTCGGCGTCCACTGCCGCCGCTTCCACGGCACCACAGAGCCTGGGGCTGCGGGCTCGCCTGTGCCGCCGAGGCCCCGACGTACGAGGCCCGCTCGGGGTCATTTTTTTGCCCGAAGCCGGCACGGGGCTTGCGAACGTCCGGGGATTTCTCCCACGCCAAAGGGGCCAGCCCCGAAAGCTGCGGCCGGCCCTCGGCGTCCACTGCCGCCGCTTCCACGGCACCACAGAGCCTGGGGCTGCGGGCTCGCCTGTGCCGCCGAGGCCCCGACGTACGAGGCCCGCTCGGGGGGCGTTTTTTTGCCCGAAGCCGGCACGGGGCTTGCGAACGTCCGGGGATTTCTCCCACGCCAAAGGGGCCAGCCCCGAAAGCTGGGGCCGGCCCTCGGCGTCCACTGCCGCCGCTTCCACGGCACCACAGAGCCTGGGGCTGCGGGCTCGCCTGTGCCGCCTAGGCCCCGACGTACGATGCCCGCTCGGGGGGCGTTTTTTTGCCCGAAGCCGGCACGGGGCTTGCGAACGTCCGGGGATTTCTCCCACGCCAAAGGGGCCAGCCCCGAAAGCTGTGGCCAGCCCTCGGCGTCCACTGCCGCCGCTTCCACGGCACCACAGAGCCTGGGGCTGCGGGCTCGCCTGTGCCGCCTAGGCCCCGACGTACGAGGCCCGCTCGGGGGGCGTTTTTTTGCCCGAAGCCGGCACGGGGCTTGCGAACGTCCGGGGATTTCTCCCACGCCAAAGGGGCCAGCCCCGAAAGCTGTGGCCGGCCCTCGGCGTCCACTGCCGCCGCTTCCACGGCACCACAGAGCCTGGGGCTGCGGGCTCGCCTGTGCCGCCTAGGCCCCGACGTACGAGGCCCGCTCGGGGGGCGTTTTTTTGCCCGAAGCCGGCACGGGGCTTGCGAACGTCCGGGGATTTCTCCCACGCCAAAGGGGCCAGCCCCGAAAGCTGTGGCCAGCCCTCGGCGTCCACTGCCGCCGCTTCCACGGCACCACAGAGCCTGGGGCTGCGGGCTCGCCTGTGCCGCCTAGGCCCCGACGTACGAGGCCCGCTCGGGGGGCGTTTTTTTGCCCGAAGCCGGCACGGGGCTTGCGAACGTCCGGGGATTTCTCCCACGCCAAAGGGGCCAGCCCCGAAAGCTGTGGCCGGCCCTCGGCCCCCACTGCCGCCGCTTCCACGGCACCACAGAGCCTGGGGCTGCGGGCTCGCCTGTGCTTCTTAGGCCCCGACGTACGAGGCCTGCTCGGGGGGCGTTTTTTTTGCCCGAAGCCGGCACGGGGCTTGCGAACGTCCGGGGATTTCTCCCACGCCAAAGGGGCCAGCCCCGAAAGTTGTGGCCAGCCCTCGGCCCCCACTACCGCCGCTTCCACGGCACCACAGAGCCTGGGGCTGCGGGCTCGCCTGTGCCGCCTAGGCCCCGACGTACGAGGCCCGCTCGGGGGGCGTTTTTTTGCCCGAAGCCGGCACGGGGCTTGCGAACGTCCGGGGATTTCTCCCACGCCAAAGGGGCCAGCCCCGAAAGCTGTGGCCGGCCCTCGGCGTCCACTGCCGCCGCTTCCACGGCACCACAGAGCCTGGGGCTGCGGGCTCGCCTGTGCCGCCGAGGCCCCGACGTACGAGGCCCGCTCGGGGGGCGTTTTTTTGCCCGAAGCCGGCACGGGGCTTGCGAACGTCCGGGGATTTCTCCCACGCCAAAGGGGCCAGCCCCGAAAGCTGTGGCCAGCCCTCGGCGTCCACTGCCGCCGCTTCCACGGCACCACAGAGCCTGGGGCTGCGGGCTCGCCTGTGCCGCCTAGGCCCCGACGTACGAGGCCCGCTCGGGGGGCGTTTTTTTGCCCGAAGCCGGCACGGGGCTTGCGAACGTCCGGGGATTTCTCCCACGCCAAAGGGGCCAGCCCCGAAAGCTGTGGCCGGCCCTCGGCGTCCACTGCCGCCGCTTCCACGGCACCACAGAGCCTGGGGCTGCGGGCTCGCCTGTGCCGCCTAGGCCTCGACGTACGAGGCCCGCTCGGGGGGCGTTTTTTTGCCCGAAGCCGGCACGGGGCTTGCGAACGTCCGGGGATTTCTCCCACGCCAAAGGGGCCAGCCCCGAAAGCTGTGGCCAGCCCTCGGCGTCCACTGCCGCCGCTTCCACGGCACCACAGAGCCTGGGGCTGCGGGCTCGCCTGTGCCGCCTAGGCCCCGACGTACGAGGCCCGCTCGGGGGGCGTTTTTTTTGCCCGAAGCCGGCACGGGGCTTGCGAACGTCCGGGGATTTCTCCCACGCCAAAGGGGCCAGCCCCGAAAGCTGTGGCCGGCCCTCGGCCCCCACTGCCGCCGCTTCCACGGCACCACAGAGCCTGGGGCTGCGGGCTCGCCTGTGCCGCCTAGGCCCCGACGTACGAGGCCCGCTCGGGGGGCGTTTTTTTGCCCGAAGCCGGCACGGGGCTTGCGAACGTCCGGGGATTTCTCCCACGCCAAAGGGGCCAGCCCCGAAAGCTGTGGCCGGCCCTCGGCCCCCACTGCCGCCGCTTCCACGGCACCACAGAGCCTGGGGCTGCGGGCTCGCCTGTGCCGCCTAGGCCCCGACGTACGAGGCCCGCTCGGGGGGCGTTTTTTTTGCCCGAAGCCGGCACGGGGCTTGCGAACGTCCGGGGATTTCTCCCACGCCAAAGGGGCCAGCCCCGAAAGCTGTGGCCGGCCCTCGGCCCCCACTGCCGCCGCTTCCACGGCACCACAGAGCCTGGGGCTGCGGGCTCGCCTGTGCTTCTTAGGCCCCGACGTACGAGGCCTGCTCGGGGGGCGTTTTTTTGCCCGAAGCCGGCACGGGGCTTGCGAACGTCCGGGGATTTCTCCCACGCCAAAGGGGCCAGCCCCGAAAGCTGTGGCCAGCCCTCGGCCCCCACTACCGCCGCTTCCACGGCACCACAGAGCCTGGGGCTGCGGGCTCGCCTGTGCCGCCTAGGCCCCGACGTACGAGGCCCGTTCGGGGGGCGTTTTTTTGCCCGAAGCCGGCACGGGGCTTGCGAACGTCCGGGGATTTCTCCCACGCCAAAGGGGCCAGCCCCGAAAGCTGTGGCCGGCCCTCGGCGTCCACTGCCGCCGCTTCCACGGCACCACAGAGCCTGGGGCTGCGGGCTCGCCTGTGCTTCTTAGGCCCCGACGTACGAGGCCCGCTCGGGGGGCGTTTTTTTGCCCGAAGCCGGCACGGGGCTTGCGAACGTCCGGGGATTTCTCCCACGCCAAAGGGGCCAGCCCCGAAAGCTGTGGCCAGCCCTCGGCGTCCACTGCCGCCGCTTCCACGGCACCACAGAGCCTGGGGCTGCGGGCTCGCCTGTGCCGCCTAGGCCCCGACGTACGAGGCCCGCTCGGGGGGCGTTTTTTTGCCCGAAGCCGGCACGGGGCTTGCGAACGTCCGGGATTTCTCCCACGCCAAAGGGGCCAGCCCCGAAAGCTGTGGCCGGCCCTCGGCGTCCACTGCCGCCGCTTCCACGGCACCACAGAGCCTGGGGCTGCGGGCTCGCCTGTGCCGCCTAGGCCTCGACGTACGAGGCCCGCTCGGGGGGCGTTTTTTTTGCCCGAAGCCGGCACGGGGCTTGCGAACGTCCGGGGATTTCTCCCACGCCAAAGGGGCCAGCCCCGAAAGCTGTGGCCAGCCCTCGGCGTCCACTGCCGCCGCTTCCACGGCACCACAGAGCCTGGGGCTGCGGGCTCGCCTGTGCCGCCTAGGCCCCGACGTACGAGGCCCGCTCGGGGGGCGTTTTTTTGCCCGAAGCCGGCACGGGGCTTGCGAACGTCCGGGGATTTCTCCCACGCCAAAGGGGCCAGCCCCGAAAGCTGTGGCCGGCCCTCGGCGTCCACTGCCGCCGCTTCCACGGCACCACAGAGCCTGGGGCTGCGGGCTCGCCTGTGCCGCCTAGGCCCCGACGTACGAGGCCCGCTCGGGGGGCGTTTTTTTGCCCGAAGCCGGCACGGGGCTTGCGAACGTCCGGGGATTTCTCCCACGCCAAAGGGGCCAGCCCCGAAAGCTGTGGCCAGCCCTCGGCCGCCACTACCGCCGCTTCCACGGCACCACAGAGCCTGGGGCTGCGGGCTCGCCTGTGCCGCCTAGGCCCCGACGTACGAGGCCCGCTCGGGGGGCGTTTTTTTGCCCGAAGCCGGCACGGGGCTTGCGAACGTCCGGGGATTTCTCCCACGCCAAAGGGGCCAGCCCCGAAAGCTGTGGCCGGCCCTCGGCGTCCACTGCCGCCGCTTCCACGGCACCACAGAGCCTGGGGCTGCGGGCTCGCCTGTGCCGCCTAGGCCCCGACGTACGAGGCCCGCTCGGGGGGCGTTTTTTTGCCCGAAGCCGGCACGGGGCTTGCGAACGTCCGGGGATTTCTCCCACGCCAAAGGGGCCAGCCCCGAAAGCTGTGGCCGGCCCTCGGCCCCCACTGCCGCCGCTTCCACGGCACCACAGAGCCTGGGGCTGCGGGCTCGCCTGTGCTGCCTAGGCCCCGACGTACGAGGCCCGCTCGGGGGGCGTTTTTTTTGCCCAAAGCCGGCACGGGGCTTGCGAACGTCCGGGGATTTCTCCCACGCCAAAGGGGCCAGCCCCGAAAGCTGTGGCCAGCCCTCGGCGTCCACTGCCGCCGCTTCCACGGCACCACAGAGCCTGGGGCTGCGGGCTCGCCTGTGCCGCCTAGGCCCCGACGTACGAGGCCCGCTCGGGGGGCGTTTTTTTGCCCGAAGCCGGCACGGGGCTTGCGAACGTCCGGGGATTTCTCCCACGCCAAAGGGGCCAGCCCCGAAAGCTGTGGCCAGCCCTCGGCGTCCACTGCCGCCGCTTCCACGGCACCACAGAGCCTGGGGCTGCGGGCTCGCCTGTGCCGCCTAGGCCCCGACGTACGAGGCCCGCTCGGGGGGCGTTTTTTTGCCCGAAGCCGGCACGGGGCTTGCGAACGTCCGGGGATTTCTCCCACGCCAAAGGGGCCAGCCCCGAAAGCTGTGGCCAGCCCTCGGCGTCCACTGCCGCCGCTTCCACGGCACCACAGAGCCTGGGGCTGCGGGCTCGCCTGTGCCGCCTAGGCCCCGACGTACGAGGCCCGCTCGGGGGGCGTTTTTTTGCCCGAAGCCGGCACGGGGCTTGCGAACGTCCGGGGATTTCTCCCACGCCAAAGGGGCCAGCCCCGAAAGCTGTGGCCGGCCCTCGGCCCCCACTGCCGCCGCTTCCACGGCACCACAGAGCCTGGGGCTGCGGGCTCGCCTGTGCTTCTTAGGCCCCGACGTACGAGGCCCGCTCGGGGGGCGTTTTTTTGCCCGAAGCCGGCACGGGGCTTGCGAACGTCCGGGGATTTCTCCCACGCCAAAGGGGCCAGCCCCGAAAGCTGTGGCCAGCCCTCGGCGTCCACTGCCGCCGCTTCCACGGCACCACAGAGCCTGGGGCTGCGGGCTCGCCTGTGCCGCCTAGGCCCCGACGTACGAGGCCCGCTCGGGGGGCGTTTTTTTGCCCGAAGCCGGCACGGGGCTTGCGAACGTCCGGGGATTTCTCCCACGCCAAAGGGGCCAGCCCCGAAAGCTGTGGCCAGCCCTCGGCGTCCACTGCCGCCGCTTCCACGGCACCACAGAGCCTGGGGCTGCGGGCTCGCCTGTGCCGCCTAGGCCCCGACGTACGAGGCCCGCTCGGGGGGCGTTTTTTTTGCCCGAAGCCGGCACGGGGCTTGCGAACGTCCGGGGATTTCTCCCACGCCAAAGGGGCCAGCCCCGAAAGCTGTGGCCAGCCCTCGGCGTCCACTGCCGCCGCTTCCACGGCACCACAGAGCCTGGGGCTGCGGGCTCGCCTGTGCCGCCTAGGCCCCGACGTACGAGGCCCGCTCGGGGGGCGTTTTTTTTGCCCGAAGCCGGCACGGGGCTTGCGAACGTCCGGGGATTTCTCCCACGCCAAAGGGGCCAGCCCCGAAAGCTGTGGCCGGCCCTCGGCCCCCACTGCCGCCGCTTCCACGGCACCACAGAGCCTGGGGCTGCGGGCTCGCCTGTGCTTCTTAGGCCCCGACGTACGAGGCCCGCTCGGGGGGCGTTTTTTTGCCCGAAGCCGGCACGGGGCTTGCGAACGTCCGGGGATTTCTCCCACGCCAAAGGGGCCAGCCCCGAAAGCTGTGGCCAGCCCTCGGCGTCCACTGCTGCCGCTTCCACGGCACCACAGAGCCTGGGGCTGCGGGCTCGCCTGTGCTTCTTAGGCCCCGACGTACGAGGTCTGCTCGGGGGGCGTTTTTTTGCCCGAAGCCGGCACGGGGCTTGCGAACGTCCGGGGATTTCTCCCACGCCAAAGGGGCCAGCCCCGAAAGCTGTGGCCGGCCCTCGGCGTCCACTGCCGCCGCTTCCACGGCACCACAGAGCCTGGGGCTGCGGGCTCGCCTGTGCCGCCGAGGCCCCGACGTACGAGGCCCGCTCGGGGGGCGTTTTTTTGCCCGAAGCCGGCACGGGGCTTGCGAACGTCCGGGGATTTCTCCCACGCCAAAGGGGCCAGCCCCGAAAGCTGTGGCCAGCCCTCGGCCGCCACTACCGCCGCTTCCACGGCACCACAGAGCCTGGGGCTGCGGGCTCGCCTGTGCTTCTTAGGCCCCGACGTACGAGGCCCGCTCGGGGGGCGTTTTTTTGCCCGAAGCCGGCACGGGGCTTGCGAACGTCCGGGGATTTCTCCCACGCCAAAGGGGCCAGCCCCGAAAGCTGTGGCCAGCCCTCGGCGTCCACTGCCGCCGCTTCCACGGCACCACAGAGCCTGGGGCTGCGGGCTCGCCTGTGCTTCTTAGGCCCCGACGTACGAGGCCTGCTCGGGGGGCGTTTTTTTGCCCGAAGCCGGCACGGGGCTTGCGAACGTCCGGGGATTTCTCCCACGCCAAAGGGGCCAGCCCCGAAAGCTGTGGCCGGCCCTCGGCGTCCACTGCCGCCGCTTCCACGGCACCACAGAGCCTGGGGCTGCGGGCTCGCCTGTGCCGCCTAGGCCCCGACGTACGAGGCCCGCTCGGGGGGCGTTTTTTTGCCCGAAGCCGGCACGGGGCTTGCGAACGTCCGGGGATTTCTCCCACGCCAAAGGGGCCAGCCCCGAAAGCTGTGGCCAGCCCTCGGCGTCCACTGCCGCCGCTTCCACGGCACCACAGAGCCTGGGGCTGCGGGCTCGCCTGTGCCGCCTAGGCCCCGACGTACGAGGCCCGCTCGGGGGGCGTTTTTTTGCCCGAAGCCGGCACGGGGCTTGCGAACGTCCGGGGATTTCTCCCACGCCAAAGGGGCCAGCCCCGAAAGCTGTGGCCAGCCCTCGGCGTCCACTGCCGCCGCTTCCATGGCACCACAGAGCCTGGGGCTGCGGGCTCGCCTGTGCCGCCTAGGCCCCGACGTACGAGGCCCGCTCGGGGGGCGTTTTTTTGCCCGAAGCCGGCACGGGGCTTGCGAACGTCCGGGGATTTCTCCCACGCCAAAGGGGCCAGCCCCGAAAGCTGTGGCCGGCCCTCGGCGTCCACTGCCGCCGCTTCCACGGCACCACAGAGCCTGGGGCTGCGGGCTCGCCTGTGCCGCCTAGGCCCCGACGTACGAGGCCCGCTCGGGGGGCGTTTTTTTGCCCGAAGCCGGCACGGGGCTTGCGAACGTCCGGGGATTTCTCCCACGCCAAAGGGGCCAGCCCCGAAAGCTGTGACCAGCCCTCGGCGTCCACTGCCGCCGCTTCCACGGCACCACAGAGCCTGGGGCTGCGGGCTCGCCTGTGCCGCCTAGGCCCCGACGTACGAGGCCCGCTCGGGGGGCGTTTTTTTGCCCGAAGCCGGCACGGGGCTTGCGAACGTCCGGGGATTTCTCCCACGCCAAAGGGGCCAGCCCCGAAAGCTGTGGCCAGCCCTCGGCGTCCACTGCCGCCGCTTCCACGGCACCACAGAGCCTGGGGCTGCGGGCTCGCCTGTGCCGCCTAGGCCCCGACGTACGAGGCCCGCTCGGGGGGCGTTTTTTTGCCCGAAGCCGGCACGGGGCTTGCGAACGTCCGGGGATTTCTCCCACGCCAAAGGGGCCAGCCCCGAAAGCTGTGGCCAGCCCTCGGCGTCCACTGCCGCCGCTTCCACGGCACCACAGAGCCTGGGGCTGCGGGCTCGCCTGTGCTTCTTAGGCCCCGACGTACGAGGCCTGCTCGGGGGGCGTTTTTTTGCCCGAAGCCGGCACGGGGCTTGCGAACGTCCGGGGATTTCTCCCACGCCAAAGGGGCCAGCCCCGAAAGCTGTGGCCGGCCCTCGGCGTCCACTGCCGCCGCTTCCACGGCACCACAGAGCCTGGGGCTGCGGGCTCGCCTGTGCCGCCTAGGCCCCGACGTACGAGGCCCGCTCGGGGGGCGTTTTTTTGCCCGAAGCCGGCACGGGGCTTGCGAACGTCCGGGGATTTCTCCCACGCCAAAGGGGCCAGCCCCGAAAGCTGTGGCCGGCCCTCGGCCCCCACTGCCGCCGCTTCCACGGCACCACAGAGCCTGGGGCTGCGGGCTCGCCTGTGCTTCTTAGGCCCCGACGTACGAGGCCCGCTCGGGGGGCGTTTTTTTGCCCGAAGCCGGCACGGGGCTTGCGAACGTCCGGGGATTTCTCCCACGCCAAAGGGGCCAGCCCCGAAAGCTGTGGCCAGCCCTCGGCGTCCACTGCCGCCGCTTCCACGGCACCACAGAGCCTGGGGCTGCGGGCTCGCCTGTGCCGCCTAGGCCCCGACGTACGAGGCCCGCTCGGGGGGCGTTTTTTTGCCCGAAGCCGGCACGGGGCTTGCGAACGTCCGGGGATTTCTCCCACGCCAAAGGGGCCAGCCCCGAAAGCTGCGGCCGGCCCTCGGCGTCCACTGCCGCCGCTTCCACGGCACCACAGAGCCTGGGGCTGCGGGCTCGCCTGTGCCGCCTAGGCCCCGACGTACGAGGCCCGCTCGGGGGGCGTTTTTTTGCCCGAAGCCGGCACGGGGCTTGCGAACGTCCGGGGATTTCTCCCACGCCAAAGGGGCCAGCCCCGAAAGCTGGGGCCGGCCCTCGGCGTCCACTGCCGCCGCTTCCACGGCACCACAGAGCCTGGGGCTGCGGGCTCGCCTGTGCCGCCTAGGCCCCGACGTACGAGGCCCGCTCGGGGGGCGTTTTTTTGCCCGAAGCCGGCACGGGGCTTGCGAACGTCCGGGGATTTCTCCCACGCCAAAGGGGCCAGCCCCGAAAGCTGTGGCCGGCCCTCGGCGTCCACTGCCGCCGCTTCCACGGCACCACAGAGCCTGGGGCTGCGGGCTCGCCTGTGCCGCCTAGGCCCCGACGTACGAGGCCCGCTCGGGGGGCGTTTTTTTGCCCGAAGCCGGCACGGGGCTTGCGAACGTCCGGGGATTTCTCCCACGCCAAAGGGGCCAGCCCCGAAAGCTGTGGCCGGCCCTCGGCCCCCACTGCCGCCGCTTCCACGGCACCACAGAGCCTGGGGCTGCGGGCTCGCCTGTGCTTCTTAGGCCCCGACGTACGAGGCCCGCTCGGGGGGCGTTTTTTTGCCCGAAGCCGGCACGGGGCTTGCGAACGTCCGGGGATTTCTCCCACGCCAAAGGGGCCAGCCCCGAAAGCTGTGGCCGGCCCTCGGCGTCCACTGCCGCCGCTTCCACGGCACCACAGAGCCTGGGGCTGCGGGCTCGCCTGTGCCGCCTAGGCCCCGACGTACGAGGCCCGCTCGGGGGGCGTTTTTTTTGCCCGAAGCCGGCACGGGGCTTGCGAACGTCCGGGGATTTCTCCCACGCCAAAGGGGCCAGCCCCGAAAGCTGTGGCCAGCCCTCGGCGTCCACTGCCGCCGCTTCCACGGCACCACAGAGCCTGGGGCTGCGGGCTCGCCTGTGCCGCCTAGGCCCCGACGTACGAGGCCCGCTCGGGGGGCGTTTTTTTTGCCCGAAGCCGGCACGGGGCTTGCGAACGTCCGGGGATTTCTCCCACGCCAAAGGGGCCAGCCCCGAAAGCTGCGGCCGGCCCTCGGCGTCCACTGCCGCCGCTTCCACGGCACCACAGAGCCTGGGGCTGCGGGCTCGCCTGTGCCGCCTAGGCCCCGACGTACGAGGCCCGCTCGGGGGGCGTTTTTTTTGCCCGAAGCCGGCACGGGGCTTGCGAACGTCCGGGGATTTCTCCCACGCCAAAGGGGCCAGCCCCGAAAGCTGGGGCCGGCCCTCGGCGTCCACTGCCGCCGCTTCCACGGCACCACAGAGCCTGGGGCTGCGGGCTCGCCTGTGCCGCCTAGGCCCCGACGTACGAGGCCCGCTCGGGGGGGCGTTTTTTTTGCCCGAAGCCGGCACGGGGCTTGCGAACGTCCGGGGATTTCTCCCACGCCAAAGGGGCCAGCCCCGAAAGCTGGGGCCGGCCCTCGGCGTCCACTGCCGCCGCTTCCACGGCACCACAGAGCCTGGGGCTGCGGGCTCGCCTGTGCCGCCTAGGCCCCGACGTACGAGGCCCGCTCGGGGGGCGTTTTTTTTGCCCGAAGCCGGCACGGGGCTTGCGAACGTCCGGGGATTTCTCCCACGCCAAAGGGGCCAGCCCCGAAAGCTGTGGCCGGCCCTCGGCGTCCACTGCCGCCGCTTCCACGGCACCACAGAGCCTGGGGCTGCGGGCTCGCCTGTGCCGCCTAGGCCCCGACGTACGAGGCCCGCTCGGGGGGCGTTTTTTTGCCCGAAGCCGGCACGGGGCTTGCGAACGTCCGGGGATTTCTCCCACGCCAAAGGGGCCAGCCCCGAAAGCTGTGGCCGGCCCTCGGCCCCCACTGCCGCCGCTTCCACGGCACCACAGAGCCTGGGGCTGCGGGCTCGCCTGTGCTTCTTAGGCCCCGACGTACGAGGCCTGCTCGGGGGGCGTTTTTTTGCCCGAAGCCGGCACGGGGCTTGCGAACGTCCGGGGATTTCTCCCACGCCAAAGGGGCCAGCCCCGAAAGCTGTGGCCAGCCCTCGGCGTCCACTGCCGCCGCTTCCACGGCACCACAGAGCCTGGGGCTGCGGGCTCGCCTGTGCCGCCTAGGCCCCGACGTACGAGGCCCGCTCGGGGGGCGTTTTTTTGCCCGAAGCCGGCACGGGGCTTGCGAACGTCCGGGGATTTCTCCCACGCCAAAGGGGCCAGCCCCGAAAGCTGTGGCCAGCCCTCGGCGTCCACTGCCGCCGCTTCCACGGCACCACAGAGCCTGGGGCTGCGGGCTCGCCTGTGCCGCCTAGGCCCCGACGTACGAGGCCCGCTCGGGGGGCGTTTTTTTTGCCCGAAGCCGGCACGGGGCTTGCGAACGTCCGGGGATTTCTCCCACGCCAAAGGGGCCAGCCCCGAAAGCTGTGGCCGGCCCTCGGCGTCCACTGCCGCCGCTTCCACGGCACCACAGAGCCTGGGGCTGCGGGCTCGCCTGTGCCGCCTAGGCCCCGACGTACGAGGCCCGCTCGGGGGGCGTTTTTTTTGCCCGAAGCCGGCACGGGGCTTGCGAACGTCCGGGGATTTCTCCCACGCCAAAGGGGCCAGCCCCGAAAGCTGTGGCCGGCCCTCGGCCCCCACTGCCGCCGCTTCCACGGCACCACAGAGCCTGGGGCTGCGGGCTCGCCTGTGCCGCCTAGGCCCCCGACGTACGAGGCCCGCTCGGGGGGCGTTTTTTTTGCCCGAAGCCGGCACGGGGCTTGCGAACGTCCGGGGATTTCTCCCACGCCAAAGGGGCCAGCCCCGAAAGCTGTGGCCGGCCCTCGGCCCCCACTGCCGCCGCTTCCACGGCACCACAGAGCCTGGGGCTGCGGGCTCGCCTGTGCTTCTTAGGCCCCGACGTACGAGGCCCGCTCGGGGGGGCGTTTTTTTGCCCGAAGCCGGCACGGGGCTTGCGAACGTCCGGGGATTTCTCCCACGCCAAAGGGGCCAGCCCCGAAAGCTGTGGCCAGCCCTCGGCGTCCACTGCTGCCGCTTCCACGGCACCACAGAGCCTGGGGCTGCGGGCTCGCCTGTGCTTCTTAGGCCCCGACGTACGAGGTCTGCTCGGGGGGCGTTTTTTTGCCCGAAGCCGGCACGGGGCTTGCGAACGTCCGGGGATTTCTCCCACGCCAAAGGGGCCAGCCCCGAAAGCTGTGGCCGGCCCTCGGCGTCCACTGCCGCCGCTTCCACGGCACCACAGAGCCTGGGGCTGCGGGCTCGCCTGTGCCGCCGAGGCCCCGACGTACGAGGCCCGCTCGGGGGGCGTTTTTTTTGCCCGAAGCCGGCACGGGGCTTGCGAACGTCCGGGGATTTCTCCCACGCCAAAGGGGCCAGCCCCGAAAGCTGTGGCCAGCCCTCGGCCGCCACTACCCGCCGCTTCCACGGCACCACAGAGCCTGGGGCTGCGGGCTCGCCTGTGCTTCTTAGGCCCCGACGTACCTCGGGGGGCGTTTTTTTTGCCCGAAGCCGGCACGGGGCTTGCGAACGTCCGGGGATTTCTCCCACGCCAAAGGGGCCAGCCCCGAAAGCTGTGGCCGGCCCTCGGCCCCCACTGCCGCCGCTTCCACGGCACCACAGAGCCTGGGGCTGCGGGCTCGCCTGTGCTTCTTAGGCCCCGACGTACGAGGCCCGCTCGGGGGGCGTTTTTTTGCCCGAAGCCGGCACGGGGCTTGCGAACGTCCGGGGATTTCTCCCACGCCAAAGGGGCCAGCCCCGAAAGCTGTGGCCAGCCCTCGGCGTCCACTGCCGCCGCTTCCACGGCACCACAGAGCCTGGGGCTGCGGGCTCGCCTGTGCCGCCTAGGCCCCGACGTACGAGGCCCGCTCGGGGGGCGTTTTTTTGCCCGAAGCCGGCACGGGGCTTGCGAACGTCCGGGGATTTCTCCCACGCCAAAGGGGCCAGCCCCGAAAGCTGTGGCCAGCCCTCGGCGTCCACTGCCCCCGCTTCCACGGCACCACAGAGCCTGGGGCTGCGGGCTCGCCTGTGCCGCCTAGGCCCCGACGTACGAGGCCCGCTCGGGGGGCGTTTTTTTGCCCGAAGCCGGCACGGGGCTTGCGAACGTCCGGGGATTTCTCCCACGCCAAAGGGGCCAGCCCCGAAAGCTGTGGCCAGCCCTCGGCGTCCACTGCCGCCGCTTCCATGGCACCACAGAGCCTGGGGCTGCGGGCTCGCCTGTGCCGCCTAGGCCCCGACGTACGAGGCCCGCTCGGGGGGCGTTTTTTTGCCCGAAGCCGGCACGGGGCTTGCGAACGTCCGGGGATTTCTCCCACGCCAAAGGGGCCAGCCCCGAAAGCTGTGGCCGGCCCTCGGCCCCCACTGCCGCCGCTTCCACGGCACCACAGAGCCTGGGGCTGCGGGCTCGCCTGTGCCGCCTAGGCCCCGACGTACGAGGCCCGCTCGGGGGGCGTTTTTTTGCCCGAAGCCGGCACGGGGCTTGCGAACGTCCGGGGATTTCTCCCACGCCAAAGGGGCCAGCCCCGAAAGCTGTGGCCGGCCCTCGGCCCCCACTGCCGCCGCTTCCACGGCACCACAGAGCCTGGGGCTGCGGGCTCGCCTGTGCTTCTTAGGCCCCGACGTACGAGGCCCGCTCGGGGGGCGTTTTTTTGCCCGAAGCCGGCACGGGGCTTGCGAACGTCCGGGGATTTCTCCCACGCCAAAGGGGCCAGCCCCGAAAGCTGTGGCCAGCCCTCGGCGTCCACTGCCGCCGCTTCCACGGCACCACAGAGCCTGGGGCTGCGGGCTCGCCTGTGCCGCCTAGGCCCCGACGTACGAGGCCCGCTCGGGGGGCGTTTTTTTGCCCGAAGCCGGCACGGGGCTTGCGAACGTCCGGGGATTTCTCCCACGCCAAAGGGGCCAGCCCCGAAAGCTGTGGCCGGCCCTCGGCCCCCACTGCCGCCGCTTCCACGGCACCACAGAGCCTGGGGCTGCGGGCTCGCCTGTGCCGCCTAGGCCCCGACGTACGAGGCCCGCTCGGGGGGCGTTTTTTTTGCCCGAAGCCGGCACGGGGCTTGCGAACGTCCGGGGATTTCTCCCACGCCAAAGGGGCCAGCCCCGAAAGCTGTGGCCGGCCCTCGGCGTCCACTGCCGCCGCTTCCACGGCACCACAGAGCCTGGGGCTGCGGGCTCGCCTGTGCCGCCTAGGCCTCGACGTACGAGGCCCACTCGGGGGGCGTTTTTTTGCCCAAAGCCGGCACGGGGCTTGCGAACGTCCGGGGATTTCTCCCACGCCAAAGGGGCCAGCCCCGAAAGCTGTGGCCGGCCCTCGGCGTCCACTGCCGCCGCTTCCACGGCACCACAGAGCCTGGGGCTGCGGGCTCGCCTGTGCCGCCTAGGCCTCGACGTACGAGGCCCGCTCGGGGGGCGTTTTTTTGCCCGAAGCCGGCACGGGGCTTGCGAACGTCCGGGGATTTCTCCCACGCCAAAGGGGCCAGCCCCGAAAGCTGTGGCCAGCCCTCGGCCGCCACTACCGCCGCTTCCACGGCACCACAGAGCCTGGGGCTGCGGGCTCGCCTGTGCCGCCTAGGCCCCGACGTACGAGGCCCGCTCGGGGGGCGTTTTTTTGCCCGAAGCCGGCACGGGGCTTGCGAACGTCCGGGGATTTCTCCCACGCCAAAGGGGCCAGCCCCGAAAGCTGTGGCCGGCCCTCGGCGTCCACTGCCGCCGCTTCCACGGCACCACAGAGCCTGGGGCTGCGGGCTCGCCTGTGCCGCCTAGGCCCCGACGTACGAGGCCCGCTCGGGGGGCGTTTTTTTGCCCGAAGCCGGCACGGGGCTTGCGAACGTCCGGGGATTTCTCCCACGCCAAAGGGGCCAGCCCCGAAAGCTGTGGCCGGCCCTCGGCCCCCACTGCCGCCGCTTCCACGGCACCACAGAGCCTGGGGCTGCGGGCTCGCCTGTGCTGCCTAGGCCCCGACGTACGAGGCCCGCTCGGGGGGCGTTTTTTTTGCCCAAAGCCGGCACGGGGCTTGCGAACGTCCGGGGATTTCTCCCACGCCAAAGGGGCCAGCCCCGAAAGCTGTGGCCGGCCCTCGGCCCCCACTGCCGCCGCTTCCACGGCACCACAGAGCCTGGGGCTGCGGGCTCGCCTGTGCTTCTTAGGCCCCGACGTACGAGGCCTGCTCGGGGGGCGTTTTTTTGCCCGAAGCCGGCACGGGGCTTGCGAACGTCCGGGGATTTCTCCCACGCCAAAGGGGCCAGCCCCGAAAGCTGTGGCCAGCCCTCGGCGTCCACTGCCGCCGCTTCCACGGCACCACAGAGCCTGGGGCTGCGGGCTCGCCTGTGCCGCCTAGGCCCCGACGTACGAGGCCCGCTCGGGGGGCGTTTTTTTGCCCGAAGCCGGCACGGGGCTTGCGAACGTCCGGGGATTTCTCCCACGCCAAAGGGGCCAGCCCCGAAAGCTGTGGCCGGCCCTCGGCGTCCACTGCCGCCGCTTCCACGGCACCACAGAGCCTGGGGCTGCGGGCTCGCCTGTGCCGCCTAGGCCCCGACGTACGAGGCCCGCTCGGGGGGCGTTTTTTTGCCCGAAGCCGGCACGGGGCTTGCGAACGTCCGGGGATTTCTCCCACGCCAAAGGGGCCAGCCCCGAAAGCTGTGGCCAGCCCTCGGCGTCCACTGCCGCCGCTTCCACGGCACCACAGAGCCTGGGGCTGCGGGCTCGCCTGTGCCGCCTAGGCCCCGACGTACGAGGCCCGCTCGGGGGGCGTTTTTTTGCCCGAAGCCGGCACGGGGCTTGCGAACGTCCGGGGATTTCTCCCACGCCAAAGGGGCCAGCCCCGAAAGCTGTGGCCAGCCCTCGGCGTCCACTGCCGCCGCTTCCACGGCACCACAGAGCCTGGGGCTGCGGGCTCGCCTGTGCCGCCTAGGCCCCGACGTACGAGGCCCGCTCGGGGGGCGTTTTTTTGCCCGAAGCCGGCACGGGGCTTGCGAACGTCCGGGGATTTCTCCCACGCCAAAGGGGCCAGCCCCGAAAGCTGTGGCCAGCCCTCGGCGTCCACTGCCGCCGCTTCCACGGCACCACAGAGCCTGGGGCTGCGGGCTCGCCTGTGCCGCCTAGGCCCCGACGTACGAGGCCCGCTCGGGGGGCGTTTTTTTGCCCGAAGCCGGCACGGGGCTTGCGAACGTCCGGGGATTTCTCCCACGCCAAAGGGGCCAGCCCCGAAAGCTGTGGCCGGCCCTCGGCCCCCACTGCCGCCGCTTCCACGGCACCACAGAGCCTGGGGCTGCGGGCTCGCCTGTGCTTCTTAGGCCCCGACGTACGAGGCCCGCTCGGGGGGCGTTTTTTTGCCCGAAGCCGGCACGGGGCTTGCGAACGTCCGGGGATTTCTCCCACGCCAAAGGGGCCAGCCCCGAAAGCTGTGGCCAGCCCTCGGCGTCCACTGCCGCCGCTTCCACGGCACCACAGAGCCTGGGCTGCGGGCTCGCCTGTGCCGCCTAGGCCCCGACGTACGAGGCCCGCTCGGGGGGCGTTTTTTTGCCCGAAGCCGGCACGGGGCTTGCGAACGTCCGGGGATTTCTCCCACGCCAAAGGGGCCAGCCCCGAAAGCTGCGGCCGGCCCTCGGCGTCCACTGCCGCCGCTTCCACGGCACCACAGAGCCTGGGGCTGCGGGCTCGCCTGTGCCGCCTAGGCCCCGACGTACGAGGCCCGCTCGGGGGGCGTTTTTTTGCCCGAAGCCGGCACGGGGCTTGTGAACGTCCGGGGATTTCTCCCACGCCAAAGGGGCCAGCCCCGAAAGCTGGGGCCGGCCCTCGGCGTCCACTGCCGCCGCTTCCACGGCACCACAGACCCTGGGGCTGCGGGCTCGCCTGTGCCGCCTAGGCCCCGACGTACGAGGCCCGCTCGGGGGCGTTTTTTTGCCCGAAGCCGGCACGGGGCTTGCGAACGTCCGGGGATTTCTCCCACGCCAAAGGGGCCAGCCCCGAAAGCTGTGGCCGGCCCTCGCGTCCACTGCCGCCGCTTCCACGGCACCACAGAGCCTGGGGCTGCGGGCTCGCCTGTGCCGCCTAGGCCCCGACGTACGAGGCCCGCTCGGGGGGCGTTTTTTTTGCCCGAAGCCGGCACGGGGCTTGCGAACGTCCGGGGATTTCTCCCACGCCAAAGGGGCCAGCCCCGAAAGCTGTGGCCGGCCCTCGGCCCCCACTGCCGCCGCTTCCACGGCACCACAGAGCCTGGGGCTGCGGGCTCGCCTGTGCTTCTTAGGCCCCGACGTACGAGGCCCGCTCGGGGGGCGTTTTTTTGCCCGAAGCCGGCACGGGGCTTGCGAACGTCCGGGGATTTCTCCCACGCCAAAGGGGCCAGCCCCGAAAGCTGTGGCCGGCCCTCGGCGTCCACTGCCGCCGCTTCCACGGCACCACAGAGCCTGGGGCTGCGGGCTCGCCTGTGCCGCCTAGGCCCCGACGTACGAGGCCCGCTCGGGGGGCGTTTTTTTGCCCGAAGCCGGCACGGGGCTTGCGAACGTCCGGGGATTTCTCCCACGCCAAAGGGGCCAGCCCCGAAAGCTGTGGCCAGCCCTCGGCGTCCACTGCCGCCGCTTCCACGGCACCACAGAGCCTGGGGCTGCGGGCTCGCCTGTGCCGCCTAGGCCCCGACGTACGAGGCCCGCTCGGGGGGCGTTTTTTTGCCCGAAGCCGGCACGGGGCTTGCGAACGTCCGGGGATTTCTCCCACGCCAAAGGGGCCAGCCCCGAAAGCTGTGGCCAGCCCTCGGCGTCCACTGCCGCCGCTTCCACGGCACCACAGAGCCTGGGGCTGCGGGCTCGCCTGTGCCGCCTAGGCCCCGACGTACGAGGCCCGCTCGGGGGGCGTTTTTTTGCCCGAAGCCGGCACGGGGCTTGCGAACGTCCGGGGATTTCTCCCACGCCAAAGGGGCCAGCCCCGAAGCTGTGGCCAGCCCTCGGCGTCCACTGCCGCCGCTTCCACGGCACCACAGAGCCTGGGGCTGCGGGCTCGCCTGTGCCGCCTAGGCCCCGACGTACGAGGCCCGCTCGGGGGGCGTTTTTTTGCCCGAAGCCGGCACGGGGCTTGCGAACGTCCGGGGATTTCTCCCACGCCAAAGGGGCCAGCCCCGAAAGCTGTGGCCGGCCCTCGGCCCCCCACTGCCGCCGCTTCCACGGCACCACAGAGCCTGGGGCTGCGGGCTCGCCTGTGCTTCTTAGGCCCCGACGTACGAGGCCCGCTCGGGGGGCGTTTTTTTGCCCGAAGCCGGCACGGGGCTTGCGAACGTCCGGGGATTTCTCCCACGCCAAAGGGGCCAGCCCCGAAAGCTGTGGCCAGCCCTCGGCGTCCACTGCCGCCGCTTCCACGGCACCACAGAGCCTGGGGCTGCGGGCTCGCCTGTGCCGCCTAGGCCCCGACGTACGAGGCCCGCTCGGGGGCGTTTTTTTGCCCGAAGCCGGCACGGGGCTTGCGAACGTCCGGGGATTTCTCCCACGCCAAAGGGGCCAGCCCCGAAAGCTGCGGCCGGCCCTCGGCGTCCACTGCCGCCGCTTCCACGGCACCACAGAGCCTGGGGCTGCGGGCTCGCCTGTGCCGCCTAGGCCCCGACGTACGAGGCCCGCTCGGGGGGCGTTTTTTTGCCCGAAGCCGGCACGGGGCTTGTGAACGTCCGGGGATTTCTCCCACGCCAAAGGGGCCAGCCCCGAAAGCTGGGGCCGGCCCTCGGCGTCCACTGCCGCCGCTTCCACGGCACCACAGAGCCTGGGGCTGCGGGCTCGCCTGTGCCGCCTAGGCCCCGACGTACGAGGCCCGCTCGGGGGGCGTTTTTTGCCCGAAGCCGGCACGGGGCTTGCGAACGTCCGGGGATTTCTCCCACGCCAAAGGGGCCAGCCCCGAAAGCTGTGGCCGGCCCTCGGCCCCCACTGCCGCCGCTTCCACGGCACCACAGAGCCTGGGGCTGCGGGCTCGCCTGTGCTTCTTAGGCCCCGACGTACGAGGCCCGCTCGGGGGGCGTTTTTTTGCCCGAAGCCGGCACGGGGCTTGCGAACGTCCGGGGATTTCTCCCACGCCAAAGGGGCCAGCCCCGAAAGCTGTGGCCGGCCCTCGGCGTCCACTGCCGCCGCTTCCACGGCACCACAGAGCCTGGGGCTGCGGGCTCGCCTGTGCCGCCTAGGCCCCGACGTACGAGGCCCGCTCGGGGGGCGTTTTTTTGCCCGAAGCCGGCACGGGGCTTGCGAACGTCCCGGGGATTTCTCCCACGCCAAAGGGGCCAGCCCCGAAAGCTGTGGCCAGCCCTCGGCGTCCACTGCCGCCGCTTCCACGGCACCACAGAGCCTGGGGCTGCGGGCTCGCCTGTGCCGCCTAGGCCCCGACGTACGAGGCCCGCTCGGGGGGGCGTTTTTTTGCCCGAAGCCGGCACGGGGCTTGCGAACGTCCGGGGATTTCTCCCACGCCAAAGGGGCCAGCCCCGAAAGCTGTGGCCAGCCCTCGGCGTCCACTGCCGCCGCTTCCACGGCACCACAGAGCCTGGGGCTGCGGGCTCGCCTGTGCCGCCTAGGCCCCGACGTACGAGGCCCGCTCGGGGGGCGTTTTTTTGCCCGAAGCCGGCACGGGGCTTGCGAACGTCCGGGGATTTCTCCCACGCCAAAGGGGCCAGCCCGAAAGCTGTGGCCAGCCCTCGGCGTCCACTGCCGCCGCTTCCACGGCACCACAGAGCCTGGGGCTGCGGGCTCGCCTGTGCCGCCTAGGCCCCGACGTACGAGGCCCGCTCGGGGGGCGTTTTTTTGCCCGAAGCCGGCGCCCGAAGCCGGCACGGGGCTTGCGAACGTCCGGGGATTTCTCCCACGCCAAAGGGGCCAGCCCCGAAAGCTGTGGCCGGCCCTCGGCGTCCACTGCTGCCGCTTCCACGGCACCACAGAGCCTGGGGCTGCGGGCTCGCCTGTGCCGCCTAGGCCCCGACGTACGAGGCCCGCTCGGGGGGCGTTTTTTTGCCCAAAGCCGGCACGGGGCTTGCGAACGTCCGGGGATTTCTCCCACGCCAAAGGGGCCAGCCCCGAAAGCTGTGGCCAGCCCTCGGCCCCCACTGCCGCCGCTTCCACGGCACCACAGAGCCTGGGGCTGCGGGCTCGCCTGTGCTTCTTAGGCCCCGACGTACGAGGCCCGCTCGGGGGGCGTTTTTTTGCCCGAAGCCGGCACGGGGCTTGCGAACGTCCGGGGATTTCTCCCACGCCAAAGGGGCCAGCCCCGAAAGCTGTGGCCGGCCCTCGGCCCCCACTGCCGCTGCTTCCACGGCACCACAGAGCCTGGGGCTGCGGGCTCGCCTGTGCTGCCTAGGCCCCGACGTACGAGGCCCGCTCGGGGGGCGTTTTTTTGCCCGAAGCCGGCACGGGGCTTGCGAACGTCCGGGGATTTCTCCCACGCCAAAGGGGCCAGCCCCGAAAGCTGTGGCCAGCCCTCGGCGTCCACTGCAGCCGCTTCCACGGCACCACAGAGCCTGGGGCTGCGGGCTCGCCTGTGCCGCCGAGGCCCCGACGTACGAGGCCCGCTCGGGGGGCGTTTTTTTGCCCGAAGCCGGCACGGGGCTTGCGAACGTCCGGGGATTTCTCCCACGCCAAAGGGGCCAGCCCTGAAAGCTGTGGCCAGCCCTCGGCCCCCAATGCCGCCGCTTCCACGGCACCACAGAGCCTGGGGCTGCGGGCTCGCCTGTGCCGCCTAGGCCCCGACGTACGAGGCCCGCTCGGGGGGCGTTTTTTTTGCCCGAAGCCAGCACGGGGCTTGCGAACGTCCGGGGATTTCTCCCACGCCAAAGGGGCCAGCCCCGAAAGCTGTGGCCGGCCCTCGGCCCCCACTGCCGCCGCTTCCACGGCACCACAGAGCCTGGGGCTGCGGGCTCGCCTGTGCCGCCGAGGCCCCCGACGTACGAGGCCCGCTCGGGGGGCGTTTTTTTGCCCGAAGCCGGCACGGGGCTTGCGAACGTCCGGGGATTTCTCCCACGCCAAAGGGGCCAGCCCCGAAAGCTGTGGCCAGCCCTCGGCCCCCACTGCCGCCGCTTCCACGGCACCACAGAGCCTGGGGCTGCGGGCTCGCCTGTGCCGCCGAGGCCCCGACGTACGAGGCCCGCTCGGGGGGGCGTTTTTTTTGCCCGAAGCCGGCACGGGGCTTGCGAACGTCCGGGGATTTCTCCCACGCCAAAGGGGCCAGCCCCGAAAGCTGTGGCCGGCCCTCGGCCCCCACTGCCGCCGCTTCCACGGCACCACAGAGCCTGGGGCTGCGGGCTCGCCTGTGCCGCCTAGGCCCCGACGTACGAGGCCCGCTCGGGGGGCGTTTTTTTTGCCCAAAGCCGGCACGGGGCTTGCGAACGTCCGGGGATTTCTCCCACGCCAAAGGGGCCAGCCCCGAAAGCTGTGGCCAGCCCTCGGCGTCCACTGCTGCCGCTTCCACGGCACCACAGAGCCTGGGGCTGCGGGCTCGCCTGTGCTTCTTAGGCCCCGACGTACGAGGCCCGCTCGGGGGGCATTTTTTTGCCCGAAGCCGGCACGGGGCTTGCGAACGTCCGGGGATTTCTCCCACGCCAAAGGGGCCAGCCCCGAAAGCTGTGGCCGGCCCTCGGCGTCCACTGCCGCCGCTTCCACGGCACCACAGAGCCTGGGGCTGCGGGCTCGCCTGTGCCGCCTAGGCCCCGACGTACGAGGCCCGCTCGGGGGGCGTTTTTTTTGCCCGAAGCCGTAACGGGGCTTGCGCACGTCCGGGGATTTCTCCCACGCCAAAGGGGCCAGCCCCGAAAGCTGTGGCCGGCCCTCGGCCCCCACTGCCGCCGCTTCCACGGCACCACAGAGCCTGGGGCTGCGGGCTCGCCTGTGCCGCCTAGGCCCCGACGTACGAGGCCCGCTCGGGGGGCGTTTTTTTGCCCGAAGCCGGCACGGGGCTTGCGAACGTCCGGGGATTTCTCCCACGCCAAAGGGGCCAGCCCCGAAAGCTGTGGCCAGCCCTCGGCCCCCAATGCCGCCGCTTCCACGGCACCCCACAGCCTGGGGCTGCGGGCTCCCCTGTGCCGCCTAGGCCCCGACGTACGAGGCCCGCTCGGGGGGCGTTTTTTTGCCCGAAGCCGGCACGGGGCTTGCGAACGTCCGGGGATTTCTCCCACGCCAAAGGGGCCAGCCCCGAAAGCTGTGGCCGGCCCTCGGCCCCCACTGCCACCGCTTCCACGGCACCACAGAGCCTGGGGCTGCGGGCTCGCCTGTGCCGCCTCGGCCCCGACGTACGAGGCCCGCTCGGGGGGCGTTTTTTTGCCCGAAGCCGGCACGGGGCTTGCGAACGTCCGGGGATTTCTCCCACGCCAAAGGGGCCAGCCCCGAAAGCTGTGGCCAGCCCTCGGCGTCCACTGCTGCCGCTTCCACGGCACCACAGAGCCTGGGGCTGCGGGCTCGCCTGTGCTTCTTAGGCCCCGACGTACGAGGCCCGCTCGGGGGGCGTTTTTTTGCCCGAAGCCGGCACGGGGCTTGCGAACGTCCGGGGATTTCTCCCACGCCAAAGGGGCCAGCCCCGAAAGCTGTGGCCGGCCCTCGGCCCCCACTGCCGCTGCTTCCACGGCACCACAGAGCCTGGGGCTGCGGGCTCGCCTGTGCCGCCGAGGCCCCGACGTAGGAGGCCCGCTCGGGGGGCGTTTTTTTGCCCGAAGCCGGCACGGGGCTTGCGAACGTCCGGGGATTTCTCCCACGCCAAAGGGGCCAGCCCCGAAAGCTGTGGCCAGCCCTCGGCGTCCACTGCCGCCGCTTCCACGGCACCACAGAGCCTGGGGCTGCGGGCTCGCCTGTGCCGCCTAGGCCCCGACGTACGAGGCCCGCTCGGGGGGCGTTTTTTTGCCCAAAGCCGGCACGGGGCTTGCGAACGTCCGGGGATTTCTCCCACGCCAAAGGGGCCAGCCCCGAAAGCTGTGGCCAGCCCTCGGCGTCCACTGCTGCCGCTTCCACGGCACCACAGAGCCTGGGGCTGCGGGCTCGCCTGTGCTTCTTAGGCCCCGACGTACGAGGCCCGCTCGGGGGGCATTTTTTTGCCCGAAGCCGGCACGGGGCTTGCGAACGTCCGGGGATTTCTCCCACGCCAAAGGGGCCAGCCCCGAAAGCTGTGGCCGGCCCTCGGCCCCCACTGCCGCCGCTTCCACGGCACCACAGAGCCTGGGGCTGCGGGCTCGCCTGTGCCGCCTAGGCCCCGACGTACGAGGCCCGCTCGGGGGGCGTTTTTTTGCCCGAAGCCAGCACGGGGCTTGCGAACGTCCGGGGATTTCTCCCACGCCAAAGGGGCCAGCCCCGAAAGCTGTGGCCAGCCCTCGGCGTCCACTGCCGCCGCTTCTACGGCACCACAGAGCCTGGGGCTGCGGGCTCGCCTGTGCCGCCTAGGCCCCGACGTACGAGGCCCGCTCGGGGGGCGTTTTTTTTGCCCGAAGCCGGCACGGGGCTTGCGAACGTCCGGGGATTTCTCCCACGCCAAAGGGGCCAGTCCCGAAAGCTGTGGCCGGCCCTCGGCGTCCACTGCCGCCGCTTCCACGGCACCACAGAGCCTGGGGCTGCGGGCTCGCCTGTGCCGCCTAGGCCCCGACGTACGAGGCCCGCTCGGGGGGCGTTTTTTTTGCCCGAATGCCGGCACGGGGCTTGCGAACGTCCGGGGATTTCTCCCACGCCAAAGGGGCCAGCCCTGAAAGCTGTGGCCAGCCCTCGGCCCCCAATGCCGCCGCTTCCACGGCACCACACAGCCTGGGGCTGCGGGCTCGCCTGTGCCGCCTAGGCCCCGACGTACGAGGCCCGCTCGGGGGGCGTTTTTTTGCCCGAAGCCAGCACGGGGCTTGCGAACGTCCGGGGATTTCTCCCACGCCAAAGGGGCCAGCCCCGAAAGCTGTGGCCGGCCCTCGGCCCCCACTGCCGCCGCTTCCACGGCACCACAGAGCCTGGGGCTGCGGGCTCGCCTGTGCCGCCGAGGCCCCGACATACGAGGCCCGCTCGGGGGGCGTTTTTTTGCCCGAAGCCGGCACGGGGCTTGCGAACGTCCGGGGATTTCTCCCACGCCAAAGGGGCCAGCCCCGAAAGCTGTGGCCAGCCCTCGGCCCCCAATGCCGCCGCTTCCACGGCACCACAGAGCCTGGGGCTGCGGGCTCGCCTGTGCCGCCTAGGCCCCGACGTACGAGGCCCGCTCGGGGGGCGTTTTTTTGCCCGAAGCCGGCACGGGGCTTGCGAACGTCCGGGGATTTCTCCCACGCCAAAGGGGCCAGCCCCGAAAGCTGTGGCCAGCCCTCGGCGTCCACTGCCGCCGCTTCCACGGCACCACAGACCCTGGGGCTGCGGGCTCGCCTGTGCCGCCTAGGCCCCGACGTACGAAGCCCGCTCGGGGGGCGTTTTTTTGCCCGAAGCCGGCACGGGGCTTGCGAACGTCCGGGGATTTCTCCCACGCCAAAGGGGCCAGCCCCGAAAGCTGTGGCCGGCCCTCGGCCCCCACTGCCGCCGCTTCCACGGCACCACAGAGCCTGGGGCTGCGGGCTCGCCTGTGCCGCCTAGGCCCCGACGTACGAGGCCCGCTCGGGGGGCGTTTTTTTGCCCAAAGCCGGCACGGGGCTTGCGAACGTCCGGGGATTTCTCCCACGCCAAAGGGGCCAGCCCCGAAAGCTGTGGCCAGCCCTCGGCGTCCACTGCTGCCGCTTCCACGGCACCACAGAGCCTGGGGCTGCGGGCTCGCCTGTGCTTCTTAGGCCCCGACGTACGAGGCCCGCTCGGGGGGCATTTTTTTGCCCGAAGCCGGCACGGGGCTTGCGAACGTCCGGGGATTTCTCCCACGCCAAAGGGGCCAGCCCCGAAAGCTGTGGCCGGCCCTCGGCCCCCACTGCCGCCGCTTCCACGGCACCACAGAGCCTGGGGCTGCGGGCTCGCCTGTGCCGCCTAGGCCCCGACGTACGAGGCCCGCTCGGGGGGCGTTTTTTTTGCCCGAAGCCGTAACGGGGCTTGCGCACGTCCGGGGATTTCTCCCACGCCAAAGGGGCCAGCCCCGAAAGCTGTGGCCGGCCCTCGGCGTCCACTGCCGCCGCTTCCACGGCACCACAGAGCCTGGGGCTGCGGGCTCGCCTGTGCCGCCTAGGCCCCGACGTACGAGGCCCGCTCGGGGGGCGTTTTTTTTGCCCGAAGCCGGCACGGGGCTTGCGAACGTCCGGGGATTTCTCCCACGCCAAAGGGGCCAGCCCCGAAAGCTGTGGCCAGCCCTCGGCCCCCAATGCCGCCGCTTCCACGGCACCACACAGCCTGGGGCTGCGGGCTCCCCTGTGCCGCCTAGGCCCCGACGTACGAGGCCCGCTCGGGGGGCGTTTTTTTGCCCGAAGCCGGCACGGGGCTTGCGAACGTCCGGGGATTTCTCCCACGCCAAAGGGGCCAGCCCCGAAAGCTGTGGCCGGCCCTCGGCCCCCACTGCCACCGCTTCCACGGCACCACAGAGCCTGGGGCTGCGGGCTCGCCTGTGCCGCCTAGGCCTCGACGTACGAGGCCCGCTCGGGGGGCGTTTTTTTGCCCAAAGCCGGCACGGGGCTTGCGAACGTCCGGGGATTTCTCCCACGCCAAAGGGGCCAGCCCCGAAAGCTGTGGCCAGCCCTCGGCGTCCACTGCTGCCGCTTCCACGGCACCACAGAGCCTGGGGCTGCGGGCTCGCCTGTGCTTCTTAGGCCCCGACGTACGAGGCCCGCTCGGGGGGCGTTTTTTTGCCCGAAGCCGGCACGGGGCTTGCGAACGTCCGGGGATTTCTCCCACGCCAAAGGGGCCAGCCCCGAAAGCTGTGGCCGGCCCTCGGCCCCCACTGCCGCCGCTTCCACGGCACCACAGAGCCTGGGGCTGCGGGCTCGCCTGTGCCGCCGAGGCCCCGACGTACGAGGCCCGCTCGGGGGGCGTTTTTTTTGCCCGAAGCCGGCACGGGGCTTGCGAACGTCCGGGGATTTCTCCCACGCCAAAGGGGCCAGCCCCGAAAGCTGTGGCCGGCCCTCGGCCCCCACTGCCGCCGCTTCCACGGCACCACAGAGCCTGGGGCTGCGGGCTCGCCTGTGCCGCCTAGGCCCCGACGTACGAAGCCCGCTCGGGGGGCGTTTTTTTTGCCCGAAGCCGGCACGGGGCTTGCGAACGTCCGGGGATTTCTCCCACGCCAAAGGGGCCAGCCCCGAAAGCTGTGGCCAGCCCTCGGCGTCCACTGCCACCGCTTCCACGGCACCACAGAGCCTGGGGCTGCGGGCTCGCCTGTGCCGCCTAGGCCCCGACGTACGAGGCCCGCTCGGGGGGCGTTTTTTTGCCCGAAGCCGGCACGGGGCTTGCGAACGTCCGGGGATTTCTCCCACGCCAAAGGGGCCAGCCCCGAAAGCTGTGGCCGGCCCTCGGCGTCCACTGCCGCCGCTTCCACGGCACCACAGAGCCTGGGGCTGCGGGCTCGCCTGTGCCGCCTAGGCCCCGACGTACGAAGCCCGCTCGGGGGGCGTTTTTTTGCCCGAAGCCGGCACGGGGCTTGCGAACGTCCGGGGATTTCTCCCACGCCAAAGGGGCCAGCCCCGAAAGCTGTGGCCGGCCCTCGGCCCCCACTGCCGCCGCTTCCACGGCACCACAGAGCCTGGGGCTGCGGGCTCGCCTGTGACGCCTAGGCCCCGACGTACGAGGCCCGCTCGGGGGGCGTTTTTTTGCCCGAAGCCGGCACGGGGATTGCGAATGTCTGGGGATTTCTCCCACGCCAAAGGGGCCAGCCCCGAAAGCTGTGGCCGGCCCTCGGCGTCCACTGCTGCCGCTTCCACGGCACCACAGAGCCTGGGGCTGCGGGCTCGCCTGTGCCGCCTAGGCCCCGACGTACGAGGCCCGCTCGGGGGGCGTTTTTTTGCCCGAAGCCGGCACGGGGCTTGCGAACGTCCGGGGATTTCTCCCACGCCAAAGGGGCCAGCCCCGAAAGCTGCGGCCGGCCCTCGGCGTCCACTGCCGCCGCTTCCACGGCACCACAGAGCCTGGGGCTGCGGGCTCGCCTGTGCCGCCTAGGCCCCGACGTACGAGGCCCGCTCGGGGGGCGTTTTTTTGCCCGAAGCCGGCACGGGGCTTGCGAACGTCCGGGGATTTCTCCCACGCCAAAGGGGCCAGCCCCGAAAGCTGCGGCCGGCCCTCGGCGTCCACTGCCGCCGCTTCCACGGCACCACAGAGCCTGGGGCTGCGGGCTCGCCTGTGCCGCCGAGGCCCCGACGTACGAGGCCCGCTCGGGGGGCGTTTTTTTGCCCGAAGCCGGCACGGGGCTTGCGAACGTCCGGGGATTTCTCCCACGCCAAAGGGGCCAGCCCCGAAAGCTGTGGCCAGCCCTCGGCGTCCACTGCCGCCGCTTCCACGGCACCACAGAGCCTGGGGCTGCGGGCTCGCCTGTGCCGCCTAGGCCCCGACGTACGAGGCCCGCTCGGGGGGCGTTTTTTTGCCCGAAGCCGGCACGGGGCTTGCGAACGTCCGGGGATTTCTCCCACGCCAAAGGGGCCAGCCCCGAAAGCTGTGGCCAGCCCTCGGCGTCCACTGCCGCCGCTTCCACGGCACCACAGAGCCTGGGGCTGCGGGCTCGCCTGTGCCGCCTAGGCCCCGACGTACGAGGCCCGCTCGGGGGGCGTTTTTTTGCCCGAAGCCGGCACGGGGCTTGCGAACATCCGGGGATTTCTCCCACGCCAAAGGGGCCAGCCCCGAAAGCTGTGGCCGGCCCTCGGCCCCCACTGCCGCCGCTTCCACGGCACCACAGAGCCTGGGGCTGCGGGCTCGCCTGTGCCGCCTAGGCCCCGACGTACGAGGCCCGCTCGGGGGGCGTTTTTTTGCCCGAAGCCGGCACGGGGCTTGCGAACGTCCGGGGATTTCTCCCACGCCAAAGGGGCCAGCCCCGAAAGCTGTGGCCGGCCCTCGGCCCCCACTGCCGCCGGTTCCACAGGCACCACAGAGCCTGGGGCTGCGGGCTCGCCTGTGCCGCCGAGGCCCCGACGTACGAAGCCCGCTCGGGGGGCGTTTTTTTGCCCGAAGCCGGCACGGGGCTTGCGAACGTCCGGGGATTTCTCCCACGCCAAAGGGGCCAGCCCCGAAAGCTGTGGCCGGCCCTCGGCCCCCACTGCCGCCGCTTCCACGGCACCACAGAGCCTGGGGCTGCGGGCTCGCCTGTGCCGCCTAGGCCCCGACGTACGAGGCCCGCTCGGGGGGCGTTTTTTTTGCCCGAAGCCAGCACGGGGCTTGCGAACGTCCGGGGATTTCTCCCACGCCAAAGGGGCCAGCCCCGAAAGCTGTGGCCAGCCCTCGGCCCCCACTGCCGCCGCTTCCACGGCACCACAGAGCCTGGGGCTGCGGGCTCGCCTGTGCCGCCTAGGCCCCGACGTACGAGGCCCGCTCGGGGGGCGTTTTTTTTGCCCGAAGCCGGCACGGGGCTTGCGAACGTCCGGGGATTTCTCCCACGCCAAAGGGGCCAGCCCCGAAAGCTGTGGCCGGCCCTCGGCCCCCACTGCCGCTGCTTCCACGGCACCACAGAGCCTGGGGCTGCGGGCTCGCCTGTGCCGCCGAGGCCCCGACGTACGAGGCCCGCTCGGGGGGCGTTTTTTTTGCCCGAAGCCGGCACGGGGCTTGCGAACGTCCGGGGATTTCTCCCACGCCAAAGGGGCCAGCCCCGAAAGCTGTGGCCAGCCCTCGGCGTCCACTGCCGCCGCTTCCACGGCACCACAGAGCCTGGGGCTGCGGGCTCGCCTGTGCCGCCTAGGCCCCGACGTACGAGGCCCGCTCGGGGGGCGTTTTTTTTGCCCGAAGCCGGCACGGGGCTTGCGAACGTCCGGGGATTTCTCCCACGCCAAAGGGGCCAGCCCCGAAAGCTGTGGCCGGCCCTCGGCCCCCACTGCCACCGCTTCCACGGCACCACAGAGCCTGGGGCTGCGGGCTCGCCTGTGCCGCCTCGGCCCCGACGTACGAGGCCCGCTCGGGGGGCGTTTTTTTTGCCCAAAGCCGGCACGGGGCTTGCGAACGTCCGGGGATTTCTCCCACGCCAAAGGGGCCAGCCCCGAAAGCTGTGGCCAGCCCTCGGCGTCCACTGCTGCCGCTTCCACGGCACCACAGAGCCTGGGGCTGCGGGCTCGCCTGTGCTTCTTAGGCCCCGACGTACGAGGCCCGCTCGGGGGGCGTTTTTTTTGCCCGAAGCCGGCACGGGGCTTGCGAACGTCCGGGGATTTCTCCCACGCCAAAGGGGCCAGCCCCGAAAGCTGTGGCCGGCCCTCGGCCCCCACTGCCGCTGCTTCCACGGCACCACAGAGCCTGGGGCTGCGGGCTCGCCTGTGCCGCCGAGGCCCCGACGTACGAGGCCCGCTCGGGGGGCGTTTTTTTGCCCGAAGCCGGCACAGGGCTTGCGAACGTCCGGGGATTTCTCCCACGCCAAAGGGGCCAGCCCCGAAAGCTGTGGCCAGCCCTCGGCGTCCACTGCCGCCGCTTCCACGGCACCACAGAGCCTGGGGCTGCGGGCTCGCCTGTGCCGCCTAGGCCCCGACGTACGAGGCCCGCTCGGGGGGCGTTTTTTTTGCCCGAAGCCGGCACGGGGCTTGCGAACGTCCGGGGATTTCTCCCACGCCAAAGGGGCCAGCCCCGAAAGCTGTGGCCGGCCCTCGGCGTCCACTGCCGCCGCTTCCACGGCACCACAGAGCCTGGGGCTGCGGGCTCGCCTGTGCCGCCTAGGCCCCGACGTACGAGGCCCGCTCGGGGGGCGTTTTTTTGCCCAAAGCCGGCACGGGGCTTGCGAACGTCCGGGGATTTCTCCCACGCCAAAGGGGCCAGCCCCGAAAGCTGTGGCCAGCCCTCGGCGTCCACTGCTGCCGCTTCCACGGCACCACAGAGCCTGGGGCTGCGGGCTCGCCTGTGCTTCTTAGGCCCCGACGTACGAGGCCCGCTCGGGGGGCATTTTTTTGCCCGAAGCCGGCACGGGGCTTGCGAACGTCCGGGGATTTCTCCCACGCCAAAGGGGCCAGCCCCGAAAGCTGTGGCCGGCCCTCGGCCCCCACTGCCGCCGCTTCCACGGCACCACAGAGCCTGGGGCTGCGGGCTCGCCTGTGCCGCCTAGGCCCCGACGTACGAGGCCCGCTCGGGGGGCGTTTTTTTTGCCCGAAGCCGGCACGGGGCTTGCGAACATCCGGGGATTTCTCCCACGCCAAAGGGGCCAGCCCCGAAAGCTGTGGCCAGCCCTCGGCGTCCACTGCCGCCGCTTCCATGGCACCACAGAGCCTGGGGCTGCGGGCTCGCCTGTGCTGCCTAGGCCCCGACGTACGAGGCCCGCTCGGGGGGCGTTTTTTTTGCCCGAAGCCGGCACGGGGCTTGCGAACGTCCGGGGATTTCTCCCACGCCAAAGGGGCCAGCCCCGAAAGCTGTGGCCGGCCCTCGGCCCCCACTGCCGCCGGTTCCACAGCACCACAGACCCTGGGGCTGCGGGCTCGCCTGTGCCGCCGAGGCCCCGACCTACGAAGCCCGCTCGGGGGGGCGTTTTTTTGCCCGAAGCCGGCACGGGGCTTGCGAACGTCCGGGGATTTCTCCCACGCCAAAGGGGCCAGCCCCGAAAGCTGTGGCCGGCCCTCGGCCCCCACTGCCGCCGCTTCCACGGCACCACAGAGCCTGGGGCTGCGGGCTCGCCTGTGCCGCCTAGGCCCCGACGTACGAGGCCCGCTCGGGGGGCGTTTTTTTTGCCCGAAGCCGGCACGGGGCTTGCGAACGTCCGGGGATTTCTCCCACGCCAAAGGGGCCAGCCCCGAAAGCTGTGGCCGGCCCTCGGCCCCCACTGCCGCTGCTTCCACGGCACCACAGAGCCTGGGGCTGCGGGCTCGCCTGTGCCGCCGAGGCCCCGACGTACGAGGCCCGCTCGGGGGGCGTTTTTTTGCCCGAAGCCGGCACGGGGCTTGCGAACGTCCGGGGATTTCTCCCACGCCAAAGGGGCCAGCCCCGAAAGCTGTGGCCGGCCCTCGGCCCCCACTGCCGCCGCTTCCACGGCACCACAGAGCCTGGGGCTGCGGGCTCGCCTGTGCCGCCTAGGCCCCGACGTACGAGGCCCGCTCGGGGGGCGTTTTTTTGCCCGAAGCCGGCACGGGGCTTGCGAACGTCCGGGGATTTCTCCCACGCCAAAGGGGCCAGCCCCGAAAGCTGTGGCCGGCCCTCGGCCCCCACTGCCGCCGCTTCCACGGCACCACAGAGCCTGGGGCTGCGGGCTCGCCTGTGCCGCCTAGGCCCCGACGTACGAGGCCCGCTCGGGGGGCGTTTTTTTGCCCGAAGCCAGCATGGGGCTTGCGAACGTCCAGGGATTTCTCCCACGCCAAAGGGGCCAGCCCCGAAAGCTGTGGCCAGCCCTCGGCCCCCACTGCCGCCGCTTCCACGGCACCACAGAGCCTGGGGCTGCGGGCTCGCCTGTGCCGCCTAGGCCCCGACGTACGAGGCCCGCTCGGGGGGCGTTTTTTTGCCCGAAGCCGGCACGGGGCTTGCGAACGTCCGGGGATTTCTCCCACGCCAAAGGGGCCAGCCCCGAAAGCTGCGGCCGGCCCTCGGCCCCCAATGCCGCCACTTCCACGGCACCACAGAGCCTGGGGCTGCGGGCTCGCCTGTGCCGCCTAGGCCCCGACGTACGAGGCCCGCTCGGGGGGCGTTTTTTTGCCCGAAGCCGGCACGGGGCTTGCGAACGTCCGGGGATTTCTCCCACGCCAAAGGGGCCAGCCCCGAAAGCTGTGGCCGGCCCTCGGCGTCCACTGCCGCCGCTTCCACGGCACCACAGAGCCTGGGGCTGCGGGCTCGCCTGATGCCGCCGAGGCCCCGACGTACGAGGCCCGCTCGGGGGGCGTTTTTTTGCCCGAAGCCGGCACGGGGCTTGCGAACGTCCGGGGATTTCTCCCACGCCAAAGGGGCCAGCCCCGAAAGCTGTGGCCGGCCCTCGGCCCCCACTGCCACCGCTTCCACGGCACCACAGAGCCTGGGGCTGCGGGCTCGCCTGTGCCGCCTCGGCCCCGACGTACGAGGCCCGCTCGGGGGGCGTTTTTTTGCCCAAAGCCGGCACGGGGCTTGCGAACGTCCGGGGATTTCTCCCACGCCAAAGGGGCCAGCCCCGAAAGCTGTGGCCAGCCCTCGGCGTCCACTGCTGCCGCTTCCACGGCACCACAGAGCCTGGGGCTGCGGGCTCGCCTGTGCTTCTTAGGCCCCGACGTACGAGGCCCGCTCGGGGGGCGTTTTTTTTGCCCGAAGCCGGCACGGGGCTTGCGAACGTCCGGGGATTTCTCCCACGCCAAAGGGGCCAGCCCCGAAAGCTGTGGCCGGCCCTCGGCCCCCACTGCCGCTGCTTCCACGGCACCACAGAGCCTGGGGCTGCGGGCTCGCCTGTGCCGCCGAGGCCCCGACGTACGAGGCCCGCTCGGGGGGCGTTTTTTTGCCCGAAGCCGGCACGGGGCTTGCGAACGTCCGGGGATTTCTCCCACGCCAAAGGGGCCAGCCCCGAAAGCTGTGGCCAGCCCTCGGCGTCCACTGCCGCCGCTTCCACGGCACCACAGAGCCTGGGGCTGCGGGCTCGCCTGTGCCGCCTAGGCCCCGACGTACGAGGCCCGCTCGGGGGGCGTTTTTTTGCCCGAAGCCGGCACGGGGCTTGCGAACGTCCGGCCATTTCTCCCACGCCAAAGGGGCCAGCCCCGAAAGCTGTGGCCGGCCCTCGGCGTCCACTGCCGCCGCTTCCACGGCACCACAGAGCCTGGGGCTGCGGGCTCGCCTGTGCCGCCTAGGCCCCGACGTACGAGGCCCGCTCGGGGGGCGTTTTTTTTGCCCAAAGCCGGCACGGGGCTTGCGAACGTCCGGGGATTTCTCCCACGCCAAAGGGGCCAGCCCCGAAAGCTGTGGCCAGCCCTCGGCGTCCACTGCTGCCGCTTCCACGGCACCACAGAGCCTGGGGCTGCGGGCTCGCCTGTGCTTCTTAGGCCCCGACGTACGAGGCCCGCTCGGGGGGCATTTTTTTGCCCGAAGCCGGCACGGGGCTTGCGAACGTCCGGGGATTTCTCCCACGCCAAAGGGGCCAGCCCCGAAAGCTGTGGCCGGCCCTCGGCCCCCACTGCCGCCGCTTCCACGGCACCACAGAGCCTGGGGCTGCGGGCTCGCCTGTGCCGCCTAGGCCCCGACGTACGAGGCCCGCTCGGGGGGCGTTTTTTTGCCCGAAGCCGGCACGGGGCTTGCGAACATCCGGGGATTTCTCCCACGCCAAAGGGGCCAGCCCCGAAAGCTGTGGCCAGCCCTCGGCGTCCACTGCCGCCGCTTCCATGGCACCACAGAGCCTGGGGCTGCGGGCTCGCCTGTGCCGCCTAGGCCCCGACGTACGAGGCCCGCTCGGGGGGCGTTTTTTTGCCCGAAGCCGGCACGGGGCTTGCGAACGTCCGGGGATTTCTCCCACGCCAAAGGGGCCAGCCCCGAAAGCTGTGGCCGGCCCTCGGCCCCCACTGCCGCCGGTTCCACAGCACCACAGACCCTGGGGCTGCGGGCTCGCCTGTGCCGCCGAGGCCCCGACGTACGAAGCCCGCTCGGGGGGCGTTTTTTTTGCCCGAAGCCGGCACGGGGCTTGCGAACGTCCGGGGATTTCTCCCACGCCAAAGGGGCCAGCCCCGAAAGCTGTGGCCGGCCCTCGGCCCCCACTGCCGCCGCTTCCACGGCACCACAGAGCCTGGGGCTGCGGGCTCGCCTGTGCCGCCTAGGCCCCGACGTACGAGGCCCGCTCGGGGGGCGTTTTTTTGCCCGAAGCCGGCACGGGGCTTGCGAACGTCCGGGGATTTCTCCCACGCCAAAGGGGCCAGCCCCGAAAGCTGTGGCCGGCCCTCGGCCCCCACTGCCGCTGCTTCCACGGCACCACAGAGCCTGGGGCTGCGGGCTCGCCTGTGCCGCCGAGGCCCCGACGTACGAGGCCCGCTCGGGGGGCGTTTTTTTGCCCGAAGCCGGCACGGGGCTTGCGAACGTCCGGGGATTTCTCCCACGCCAAAGGGGCCAGCCCCGAAAGCTGTGGCCGGCCCTCGGCCCCCACTGCCGCCGCTTCCACGGCACCACAGAGCCTGGGGCTGCGGGCTCGCCTGTGCCGCCGAGGCCCCGACGTACGAGGCCCGCTCGGGGGGCGTTTTTTTGCCCAAAGCCGGCACGGGGCTTGCGAACGTCCGGGGATTTCTCCCACGCCAAAGGGGCCAGCCCCGAAAGCTGTGGCCAGCCCTCGGCGTCCACTGCTGCCGCTTCCACGGCACCACAGAGCCTGGGGCTGCGGGCTCGCCTGTGCTTCTTAGGCCCCGACGTACGAGGCCCGCTCGGGGGGCATTTTTTTGCCCGAAGCCGGCACGGGGCTTGCGAACGTCCGGGGATTTCTCCCACGCCAAAGGGGCCAGCCCCGAAAGCTGTGGCCGGCCCTCGGCCCCCACTGCCGCCGCTTCCACGGCACCACAGAGCCTGGGGCTGCGGGCTCGCCTGTGCCGCCTAGGCCCCGACGTACGAGGCCCGCTCGGGGGGCGTTTTTTTGCCCGAAGCCGGCACGGGGCTTGCGAACATCCGGGGATTTCTCCCACGCCAAAGGGGCCAGCCCCGAAAGCTGTGGCCAGCCCTCGGCGTCCACTGCCGCCGCTTCCATGGCACCACAGAGCCTGGGGCTGCGGGCTCGCCTGTGCCGCCTAGGCCCCGACGTACGAGGCCCGCTCGGGGGGCGTTTTTTTGCCCGAAGCCGGCACGGGGCTTGCGAACGTCCGGGGATTTCTCCCACGCCAAAGGGGCCAGCCCCGAAAGCTGTGGCCGGCCCTCGGCCCCCACTGCCGCCGGTTCCACAGCACCACAGAGCCTGGGGCTGCGGGCTCGCCTGTGCCGCCGAGGCCCCGACGTACGAGGCCCGCTCGGGGGGCGTTTTTTTTCCCGAAGCCGGCACGGGGCTTGCGAACGTCTGGGGATTTCTCCCACGCCAAAGGGGCCAGCCCCGAAAGCTGTGGCCGGCCCTCGGCCCCCACTGCCGCCGCTTCCACGGCACCACAGAGCCTGGGGCTGCGGGCTCGCCTGTGCCGCCTAGGCCCCGACGTACGAGGCCCGCTCGGGGGGCGTTTTTTTGCCCGAAGCCGGCACGGGGCTTGCGCACGTCCGGGGATTTCTCCCACGCGAAAGGGGCCAGCCCCGAAAGCTGTGGCCGGCCCTCGGCGTCCACTGCTGCCGCTTCCACGGCACCACAGAGCCTGGGGCTGCGGGCTCGCCTGTGCCGCCTAGGCCCCGACGTACGAGGCCCGCTCGGGGGGCGTTTTTTTGCCCGAAGCCGGCACGGGGCTTGCGAACGTCCGGGGATTTCTCCCACGCCAAAGGGGCCAGCCCCGAAAGCTGGGGCCGGCCCTCGGCGTCCACTGCCGCCGCTTCCACGGCACCACAGAGCCTGGGGCTGCGGGCTCGCCTGTGCCGCCTAGGCCCCGACGTACGAGGCCCGCTCGGGGGGCGTTTTTTTTGCCCGAAGCCAGCACGGGGCTTGCGAACGTCCGGGGATTTCTCCCACGCCAAAGGGGCCAGCCCCGAAAGCTGTGGCCGGCCCTCGGCGTCCACTGCCGCCGCTTCCACGGCACCACAGAGCCTGGGGCTGCGGGCTCGCCTGATGCCGCCGAGGCCCCGACGTACGAGGCCCGCTCGGGGGGCGTTTTTTTGCCCGAAGCCGGCACGGGGCTTGCGAACGTCCGGGGATTTCTCCCACGCCAAAGGGGCCAGCCCCGAAAGCTGTGGCCAGCCCTCGGCGTCCACTGCCGCCGCTTCCACGGCACCACAGAGCCTGGGGCTGCGGGCTCGCCTGTGCCGCCGAGGCCCCGACGTACGAGGCCCGCTCGGGGGGCGTTTTTTTGCCCGAAGCCGGCATGGGGCTTGCGAACGTCCGGGGATTTCTCCCACGCCAAAGGGGCCAGCCCCGAAAGCTGTGGCCAGCCCTCGGCGTCCACTGCCGCCGCTTCCACGGCACCACAGAGCCTGGGGCTGCGGGCTCGCCTGTGCCGCCTAGGCCCCGACGTACGAAGCCCGCTCGGGGGGCGTTTTTTTGCCCGAAGCCGGCACGGGGCTTGCGAACGTCCGGGGATTTCTCCCACGCCAAAGGGGCCAGCCCCGAAAGCTGTGGCCGGCCCTCGGCGTCCACTGCCGCCGCTTCCACGGCACCACAGAGCCTGGGGCTGCGGGCTCGCCTGTGCCGCCTAGGCCCCGACGTACGAGGCCCGCTCGGGGGGCGTTTTTTTGCCCAAAGCCGGCACGGGGCTTGCGAACGTCCGGGGATTTCTCCCACGCCAAAGGGGCCAGCCCCGAAAGCTGTGGCCAGCCCTCGGCGTCCACTGCTGCCGCTTCCACGGCACCACAGAGCCTGGGGCTGCGGGCTCGCCTGTGCTTCTTAGGCCCCGACGTACGAGGCCCGCTCGGGGGGCGTTTTTTTGCCCGAAGCCGGCACGGGGCTTGCGAACGTCCGGGGATTTCTCCCACGCCAAAGGGGCCAGCCCCGAAAGCTGTGGCCGGCCCTCGGCCCCCACTGCCGCCGCTTCCACGGCACCACAGAGCCTGGGGCTGCGGGCTCGCCTGTGCCGCCGAGGCCCCGACGTACGAGGCCCGCTCGGGGGGCGTTTTTTTGCCCGAAGCCGGCACGGGGCTTGCGAACGTCCGGGGATTTCTCCCACGCCAAAGGGGCCAGCCCCGAAAGCTGTGGCCAGCCCTCGGCGTCCACTGCCGCCGCTTCCACGGCACCACAGAGCCTGGGGCTGCGGGCTCGCCTGTGCCGCCGAGGCCCCGACGTACGAAGCCCGCTCGGGGGGCGTTTTTTTGCCCGAAGCCGGCACGGGGCTTGCGAACGTCCGGGGATTTCTCCCACGCCAAAGGGGCCAGCCCCGAAAGCTGTGGCCGGCCCTCGGCCCCCACTGCCGCCGCTTCCACGGCACCACAGAGCCTGGGGCTGCGGGCTCGCCTGTGCCGCCTAGGCCCCGACGTACGAGGCCCGCTCGGGGGGCGTTTTTTTGCCCGAAGCCAGCACGGGGCTTGCGAACGTCCCGGGATTTCTCCCACGCCAAAGGGGCCAGCCCCGAAAGCTGCGGCCGGCCCTCGGCGTCCACTGCCGCCGCTTCCACGGCACCACAGAGCCTGGGGCTGCGGGCTCGCCTGTGCCGCCTAGGCCCCGACGTACGAGGCCCGCTCGGGGGGCGTTTTTTTGCCCGAAGCCGGCACGGGGCTTGCGAACGTCCGGGGATTTCTCCCACGCCAAAGGGGCCAGCCCCGAAAGCTGCGGCCAGCCCTCGGCGTCCACTGCCGCCGCTTCCACGGCACCACAGAGCGTGGGGCTGCGGGCTCGCCTGTGCCGCCTAGGCCCCGACGTACGAGGCCCGCTCGGGGGGCGGTTTTTTGCCCGAATCCGGCACGGGGCTTGCGAACATCCGGGGATTTCTCCCACGCCAAAGGGGCCAGCCCCGAAAGCTGTGGCCAGCCCTCGGCGTCCACTGCCGCCGCTTCCACGGCACCACAGAGCGTGGGGCTGCGGGCTCGCCTGTGCCGCCTAGGCCCCGACGTACGAGGCCCGCTCGGGGGGCGGTTTTTTGCCCGAATCCGGCACGGGGCTTGCGAACATCCGGGGATTTCTCCCATGCCAAAGGGGCCAGCCCCGAAAGCTGTGGCCAGCCCTCGGCGTCCACTGCCGCCGCTTCCACGGCACCACAGAGCCTGGGGCTGCGGGCTCGCCTGTGCCGCCGAGGCCCCGACGTACGAGGCCCGCTCGGGGGGCGTTTTTTTTTCCCGAAGCCGGCACGGGGCTTGCGAACGTCTGGGGATTTCTCCCACGCCAAAGGGGCCAGCCCCGAAAGCTGTGGCCGGCCCTCGACCCCACTGCCGCCGCTTCCACGGCACCACAGAGCCTGGGGCTGCGGGCTCGCCTGTGCCGCCTAGGCCCCGACGTACGAGGCCCGCTCGGGGGGCGTTTTTTTGCCCAAAGCCGGCACGGGGCTTGCGAACGTCCGGGGATTTCTCCCACGCGAAAGGGGCCAGCCCCGAAAGCTGTGGCCGGCCCTCGGCGTCCACTGCTGCCGCTTCCACGGCACCACAGAGCCTGGGGCTGCGGGCTCGCCTGTGCCGCCTAGGCCCCGACGTACGAGGCCCGCTCGGGGGGCGTTTTTTTGCCCGAAGCCGGCACGGGGCTTGCGAACGTCCGGGGATTTCTCCCACGCCAAAGGGGCCAGCCCCGAAAGCTGTGGCCGGCCCTCGGCCCCCACTGCCGCCGCTTCCACGGCACCACAGAGCCTGGGGCTGCGGGCTCGCCTGTGCCGCCTAGGCCCCGACGTACGAGGCCCGCTCGGGGGGCGTTTTTTTGCCCGAAGCCAGCACGGGGCTTGCGAACGTCCGGGGATTTCTCCCACGCCAAAGGGGCCAGCCCCGAAAGCTGTGGCCGGCCCTCGGCGTCCACTGCCGCCGCTTCCACGGCACCACAGAGCCTGGGGCTGCGGGCTCGCCTGATGCCGCCGAGGCCCCGACGTACGAGGCCCGCTCGGGGGGCGTTTTTTTGCCCGAAGCCGGCACGGGGCTTGCGAACGTCCGGGGATTTCTCCCACGCCAAAGGGGCCAGCCCCGAAAGCTGTGGCCAGCCCTCGGCGTCCACTGCTGCCGCTTCCACGGCACCACAGAGCCTGGGGCTGCGGGCTCGCCTGTGCCGCCGAGGCCCCGACGTACGAGGCCCGCTCGGGGGGCGTTTTTTTGCCCGAAGCCGGCACGGGGCTTGCGAACGTCCGGGGATTTCTCCCACGCCAAAGGGGCCAGCCCCGAAAGCTGTGGCCGGCCCTCGGCCCCCACTGCCGCCGCTTCCACGGCACCACAGAGCCTGGGGCTGCGGGCTCGCCTGTGCCGCCTAGGCCCCGACGTACGAGGCCCGCTCGGGGGGCGTTTTTTTGCCCAAAGCCGGCACGGGGCTTGCGAACGTCCGGGGATTTCTCCCACGCCAAAGGGGCCAGCCCCGAAAGCTGTGGCCAGCCCTCGGCGTCCACTGCTGCCGCTTCCACGGCACCACAGAGCCTGGGGCTGCGGGCTCGCCTGTGCATCTTAGGCCCCGACGTACGAGGCCCGCTCGGGGGGCGTTTTTTTGCCCGAAGCCGGCACGGGGCTTGCGAACGTCCGGCGATTTCTCCCACGCCAAAGGGGCCAGCCCCGAAAGCTGTGGCCAGCCCTCGGCGTCCACTGCCGCCGCTTCCATGGCACCACAGAGCCTGGGGCTGCGGGCTCGCCTGTGCCGCCGAGGCCCCGACGTACGAGGCCCGCTCGGGGGGCGTTTTTTTGCCCGAAGCCGGCACGGGGCTTGCGAACGTCCGGCGATTTCTCCCACGCCAAAGGGGCCAGCCCCGAAAGCTGTGGCCGGCCCTCGGCCCCCACTGCCGCCGCTTCCACGGCACCACAGAGCCTGGGGCTGCGGGCTCGCCTGTGCCGCCTAGGCCCCGACGTACGAGGCCCGCTCGGGGGGCGTTTTTTTTGCCCGAAGCCAGCACGGGGCTTGCGAACGTCCCGGGATTTCTCCCACGCCAAAGGGGCCAGCCCCGAAAGCTGCGGCCGGCCCTCGGCGTCCACTGCCGCCGCTTCCACGGCACCACAGAGCCTGGGGCTGCGGGCTCGCCTGTGCCGCCTCGGCCCCGACGTACGAGGCCCGCTCGGGGGGCGTTTTTTTTGCCCGAAGCCGGCACGGGGCTTGCGAACGTCCGGGGATTTCTCCCACGCCAAAGGGGCCAGCCCCGAAAGCTGTGGCCAGCCCTCGGCGTCCACTGCCGCCGCTTCCACGGCACCACAGAGCCTGGGGCTGCGGGCTCGCCTGTGCCGCCTAGGCCCCGACGTACGAGGCCCGCTCGGGGGGCGGTTTTTTGCCCGAATCCGGCACGGGGCTTGCGAACATCCGGGGATTTCTCCCATGCCAAAGGGGCCAGCCCCGAAAGCTGTGGCCAGCCCTCGGCGTCCACTGCCGCCGCTTCCACGGCACCACAGAGCCTGGGGCTGAGGGCTCGCCTGTGCCGCCGAGGCCCCGACGTACGAGGCCCGCTCGGGGGGCGTTTTTTTTGCCCGAAGCCGGCACGGGGCTTGCGAACGTCCGGGGATTTCTCCCACGCCAAAGGGGCCAGCCCCGAAAGCTGTGGCCAGCCCTCGGCGTCCACTGCCGCCGCTTCCACGGCACCACAGAGCCTGGGGCTGCGGGCTCGCCTGTGCCGCCTAGGCCCCGACGTACGAGGCCCGCTCGGGGGGGCGTTTTTTTTGCCCGAAGCCGGCACGGGGCTTGCGAACGTCCGGGGATTTCTCCCACGCCAAAGGGGCCAGCCCCGAAAGCTGTGGCCGGCCCTCGGCCCCCACTGCCGCCGCTTCCACGGCACCACAGAGCCTGGGGCTGCGGGCTCGCCTGTGCCGCCGAGGCCCCGACGTACGAGGCCCGCTCGGGGGGCATTTTTTTGCCCAAAGCCGGCACGGGGCTTGCGAACGTCCGGGCATTTCTCCCACGCCAAAGGGGCCAGCCCCGAAAGCTGTGGCCAGCCCTTGGCGTCCACTGCCGCCGCTTCCACGGCACCACAGAGCCTGGGGCTGCGGGCTCGCCTGTGCCGCCGAGGCCCCGACGTACGAGGCCCGCTCGGGGGGCGTTTTTTTGCCCGAAGCCGGCACGGGGCTTGCGAACGTCCGGGGATTTCTCCCACGCCAAAGGGGCCAGCCCCGAAAGCTGTGGCCACCCCTCGGCGACCACTGCCGCCGCTTCCACGGCACCACAGACCCTGGGGCTGCGGGCTCGCCTGTGCCGCCTAGGCCCCGACGTACGAAGCCCGCTCGGGGAGCGTTTTTTTGCCCGAAGCCGGCACGGGGCTTGCGAACGTCCGGGGATTTCTCCCACGCCAAAGGGGCCAGCCCCGAAAGCTGTGGCCGGCCCTCGGCGTCCACTGCCGCCGCTTCCACGGCACCACAGAGCCTGGGGCTGCGGGCTCGCCTGTGCCGCCTAGGCCCCGACGTACGAGGCCCGCTCGGGGGGCGTTTTTTTGCCCGAAGCCGGCACGGGGCTTGCGAACGTCCGGGGATTTCTCCCACGCCAAAGGGGCCAGCCCCGAAAGCTGTGGCCAGCCCTTGGCGTCCACTGCCGCCGCTTCCACGGCACCACAGAGCCTGGGGCTGCGGGCTCGCCTGTGCCGCCGAGGCCCCGACGTACGAGGCCCGCTCGGGGGGCGTTTTTTTTGCCCGAAGCCGGCATGGGGCTTGCGAACGTCCGGGGATTTCTCCCACGCCAAAGGGGCCAGCCCCGAAAGCTGTGGCCAGCCCTCGGCGTCCACTGCCGCCGCTTCCACGGCACCACAGAGCCTGGGGCTGCGGGCTCGCCTGTGCCGCCTAGGCCCCGACGTACGAAGCCCGCTCGGGGGGCGTTTTTTTGCCCGAAGCCGGCACGGGGCTTGCGAACGTCCGGGGATTTCTCCCACGCCAAAGGGGCCAGCCCCGAAAGCTGTGGCCGGCCCTCGGCCCCCACTGCCGCCGCTTCCACGGCACCACAGAGCCTGGGGCTGCGGGCTCGCCTGTGCCGCCTAGGCCCCGACGTACGAGGCCCGCTCGGGGGGCGTTTTTTTTGCCCAAAGCCGGCACGGGGCTTGCGAACGTCCGGGGATTTCTCCCACGCCAAAGGGGCCAGCCCCGAAAGCTGTGGCCAGCCCTCGGCGTCCACTGCTGCCGCTTCCACGGCACCACAGAGCCTGGGGCTGCGGGCTCGCCTGTGCTTCTTAGGCCCCGACGTACGAAGCCCGCTCGGGGGGCGTTTTTTTTGCCCGAAGCCGGCACGGGGCTTGCGAACGTCCGGGGATTTCTCCCACGCCAAAGGGGCCAGCCCCGAAAGCTGTGGCCAGCCCTCGGCGTCCACTGCCGCCGCTTCCATGGCACCACAGAGCCTGGGGCTGCGGGCTCGCCTGTGCCGCCTAGGCCCCGACGTACGAGGCCCGCTCGGGGGGCGTTTTTTTGCCCGAAGCCGGCACGGGGCTTGCGAACGTCCGGGGATTTCTCCCACGCCAAAGGGGCCAGCCCCGAAAGCTGTGGCCAGCCCTCGGCGTCCACTGCCGCCGGTTCCACAGCACCAGAGACCCTGGGGCTGCGGGCTCGCCTGTGCCGCCGAGGCCCCGACGTACGAAGCCCGCTCGGGGGGCGTTTTTTTTGCCCGAAGCCGGCACGGGGCTTGCGAACGTCCGGGGATTTCTCCCACGCCAAAGGGGCCAGCCCCGAAAGCTGTGGCCGGCCCTCGGCCCCCACTGCCGCCGCTTCCACGGCACCACAGAGCCTGGGGCTGCGGGCTCGCCTGTGCCGCCTAGGCCCCGACGTACGAGGCCCGCTCGGGGGGCGTTTTTTTGGCCGAAGCCAGCACGGGGCTTGCGAACGTCCCGGGATTTCTCCCACGCCAAAGGGGCCAGCCCCGAAAGCTGCGGCCGGCCCTCGGCGTCCACTGCCGCCGCTTCCACGGCACCACAGAGCCTGGGGCTGCGGGCTCGCCTGTGCCGCCTAGGCCCCGACGTACGAGGCCCGCTCGGGGGGCGTTTTTTTTGCCCGAAGCCGGCACGGGGCTTGCGAACGTCCGGGGATTTCTCCCACGCCAAAGGGGCCAGCCCCGAAAGCTGTGGCCAGCCCTCGGCGTCCACTGCCGCCGCTTCCACGGCACCACAGAGCCTGGGGCTGTGGGCTCGCCTGTGCCGCCTAGGCCCCGACGTACGAGGCCCGCTCGGGGGGCGGTTTTTTGCCCGAATCCGGCACGGGGCTTGCGAACATCCGGGGATTTCTCCCATGCCAAAGGGGCCAGCCCCGAAAGCTGTGGCCAGCCCTCGGCGTCCACTGCCGCCGCTTCCACGGCACCACAGAGCCTGGGGCTGCGGGCTCGCCTGTGCCGCCGAGGCCCCGACGTACGAGGCCCGCTCGGGGGGCGTTTTTTTTCCCGAAGCCGGCACGGGGCTTGCGAACGTCTGGGGATTTCTCCCACGCCAAAGGGGCCAGCCCCGAAAGCTGTGGCCGGCCCTCGACCCCACTGCCGCCGCTTCCACGGCACCACAGAGCCTGGGGCTGCGGGCTCGCCTGTGCCGCCTAGGCCCCGACGTACGAGGCCCGCTCGGGGGGCGTTTTTTTGCCCGAAGCCGGCACGGGGCTTGCGAACGTCCGGGGATTTCTCCCACGCGAAAGGGGCCAGCCCCGAAAGCTGTGGCCGGCCCTCGGCGTCCACTGCTGCCGCTTCCACGGCACCACAGAGCCTGGGGCTGCGGGCTCGCCTGTGCCGCCTAGGCCCCGACGTACGAGGCCCGCTCGGGGGGCGTTTTTTTGCCCGAAGCCGGCACGGGGCTTGCGAACGTCCGGGGATTTCTCCCACGCCAAAGGGGCCAGCCCCGAAAGCTGTGGCCGGCCCTCGGCCCCCACTGCCGCCGCTTCCACGGCACCACAGAGCCTGGGGCTGCGGGCTCGCCTGTGCCGCCTAGGCCCCGACGTACGAGGCCCGCTCGGGGGGCGTTTTTTTGCCCGAAGCCAGCACGGGGCTTGCGAACGTCCGGGGATTTCTCCCACGCCAAAGGGGCCAGCCCCGAAAGCTGTGGCCGGCCCTCGGCGTCCACTGCCGCCGCTTCCACGGCACCACAGAGCCTGGGGCTGCGGGCTCGCCTGATGCCGCCGAGGCCCCGACGTACGAGGCCCGCTCGGGGGGCGTTTTTTTGCCCGAAGCCGGCACGGGGCTTGCGAACGTCCGGGGATTTCTCCCACGCCAAAGGGGCCAGCCCCGAAAGCTGTGGCCAGCCCTCGGCGTCCACTGCTGCCGCTTCCACGGCACCACAGAGCCTGGGGCTGCGGGCTCGCCTGTGCCGCCGAGGCCCCGACGTACGAGGCCCGCTCGGGGGGCGTTTTTTTGCCCGAAGCCGGCACGGGGCTTGCGAACGTCCGGGGATTTCTCCCACGCCAAAGGGGCCAGCCCCGAAAGCTGTGGCCGGCCCTCGGCCCCCACTGCCGCCGCTTCCACGGCACCACAGAGCCTGGGGCTGCGGGCTCGCCTGTGCCGCCTAGGCCCCGACGTACGAGGCCCGCTCGGGGGGCGTTTTTTTGCCCAAAGCCGGCACGGGGCTTGCGAACGTCCGGGGATTTCTCCCACGCCAAAGGGGCCAGCCCCGAAAGCTGTGGCCAGCCCTCGGCGTCCACTGCTGCCGCTTCCACGGCACCACAGAGCCTGGGGCTGCGGGCTCGCCTGTGCTTCTTAGGCCCCGACGTACGAGGCCCGCTCGGGGGGCGTTTTTTTGCCCGAAGCCGGCACGGGGCTTGCGAACGTCCGGGGATTTCTCCCACGCCAAAGGGGCCAGCCCCGAAAGCTGTGGCCAGCCCTCGGCGTCCACTGCCGCCGCTTCCATGGCACCACAGAGCCTGGGGCTGAGGGCTCGCCTGTGCCGCCTAGGCCCCGACGTACGAGGCCCGCTCGGGGGGCGTTTTTTTGCCCGAAGCCGGCACGGGGCTTGCGAACGTCCGGGGATTTCTCCCACGCCAAAGGGGCCAGCCCCGAAAGCTGTGGCCAGCCCTCGGCGTCCACTGCCGCCGCTTCCATGGCACCACAGAGCCTGGGGCTGCGGGCTCGCCTGTGCCGCCTAGGCCCCGACGTACGAGGCCCGCTCGGGGGGCGTTTTTTTGCCCGAAGCCGGCACGGGGCTTGCGAACGTCCGGGGATTTCTCCCACGCCAAAGGGGCCAGCCCCGAAAGCTGTGGCCAGCCCTCGGCGTCCACTGCCGCCGCTTCCATGGCACCACAGAGCCTGGGGCTGCGGGCTCGCCTGTGCCGCCGAGGCCCCGACGTACGAAGCCCGCTCGGGGGGCGTTTTTTTGCCCGAAGCCGGCACGGGGCTTGCGAACGTCCGGGGATTTCTCCCACGCCAAAGGGGCCAGCCCCGAAAGCTGTGGCCGGCCCTCGGCCCCCACTGCCGCCGCTTCCACGGCACCACAGAGCCTGGGGCTGCGGGCTCGCCTGTGCCGCCTAGGCCCCGACGTACGAGGCCCGCTCGGGGGGCGTTTTTTTGCCCGAAGCCAGCACGGGGCTTGCGAACGTCCCGGGATTTCTCCCACGCCAAAGGGGCCAGCCCCGAAAGCTGCGGCCGGCCCTCGGCGTCCACTGCCGCCGCTTCCACGGCACCACAGAGCCTGGGGCTGCGGGCTCGCCTGTGCCGCCTCGGCCCCGACGTACGAGGCCCGCTCGGGGGGCGTTTTTTTGCCCGAAGCCGGCACGGGGCTTGCGAACGTCCGGGGATTTCTCCCACGCCAAAGGGGCCAGCCCCGAAAGCTGTGGCCAGCCCTCGGCGTCCACTGCCGCCGCTTCCACGGCACCACAGAGCCTGGGGCTGCGGGCTCGCCTGTGCCGCCTAGGCCCCGACGTACGAGGCCCGCTCGGGGGGCGGTTTTTTGCCCGAATCCGGCACGGGGCTTGCGAACATCCGGGGATTTCTCCCATGCCAAAGGGGCCAGCCCCGAAAGCTGTGGCCAGCCCTCGGCGTCCACTGCCGCCGCTTCCACGGCACCACAGAGCCTGGGGCTGAGGGCTCGCCTGTGCCGCCGAGGCCCCGACGTACGAGGCCCGCTCGGGGGGCGTTTTTTTGCCCGAAGCCGGCACGGGGCTTGCGAACGTCCGGGGATTTCTCCCACGCCAAAGGGGCCAGCCCCGAAAGCTGTGGCCAGCCCTCGGCGTCCACTGCCGCCGCTTCCACGGCACCACAGAGCCTGGGGCTGCGGGCTCGCCTGTGCCGCCTAGGCCCCGACGTACGAGGCCCGCTCGGGGGGCGTTTTTTTTGCCCGAAGCCGGCACGGGGCTTGCGAACGTCCGGGGATTTCTCCCACGCCAAAGGGGCCAGCCCCGAAAGCTGTGGCCGGCCCTCGGCCCCCACTGCCGCCGCTTCCACGGCACCACAGAGCCTGGGGCTGCGGGCTCGCCTGTGCCGCCGAGGCCCCGACGTACGAGGCCCGCTCGGGGGGCATTTTTTTGCCCAAAGCCGGCACGGGGCTTGCGAACGTCCGGGCATTTCTCCCACGCCAAAGGGGCCAGCCCCGAAAGCTGTGGCCAGCCCTTGGCGTCCACTGCCGCCGCTTCCACGGCACCACAGAGCCTGGGGCTGCGGGCTCGCCTGTGCCGCCGAGGCCCCGACGTACGAGGCCCGCTCGGGGGGCGTTTTTTTGCCCGAAGCCGGCACGGGGCTTGCGAACGTCCGGGGATTTCTCCCACGCCAAAGGGGCCAGCCCCGAAAGCTGTGGCCACCCCTCGGCGACCACTGCCGCCGCTTCCACGGCACCACAGACCCTGGGGCTGCGGGCTCGCCTGTGCCGCCTAGGCCCCGACGTACGAAGCCCGCTCGGGGAGCGTTTTTTTGCCCGAAGCCGGCACGGGGCTTGCGAACGTCCGGGGATTTCTCCCACGCCAAAGGGGCCAGCCCCGAAAGCTGTGGCCGGCCCTCGGCGTCCACTGCCGCCGCTTCCACGGCACCACAGAGCCTGGGGCTGCGGGCTCGCCTGTGCCGCCTAGGCCCCGACGTACGAGGCCCGCTCGGGGGGCGTTTTTTTGCCCGAAGCCGGCACGGGGCTTGCGAACGTCCGGGGATTTCTCCCACGCCAAAGGGGCCAGCCCCGAAAGCTGTGGCCAGCCCTTGGCGTCCACTGCCGCCGCTTCCACGGCACCACAGAGCCTGGGGCTGCGGGCTCGCCTGTGCCGCCGAGGCCCCGACGTACGAGGCCCGCTCGGGGGGCGTTTTTTTGCCCGAAGCCGGCATGGGGCTTGCGAACGTCCGGGGATTTCTCCCACGCCAAAGGGGCCAGCCCCGAAAGCTGTGGCCAGCCCTCGGCGTCCACTGCCGCCGCTTCCACGGCACCACAGAGCCTGGGGCTGCGGGCTCGCCTGTGCCGCCTAGGCCCCGACGTACGAAGCCCGCTCGGGGGGCGTTTTTTTTGCCCGAAGCCGGCACGGGGCTTGCGAACGTCCGGGGATTTCTCCCACGCCAAAGGGGCCAGCCCCGAAAGCTGTGGCCGGCCCTCGGCCCCCACTGCCGCCGCTTCCACGGCACCACAGAGCCTGGGGCTGCGGGCTCGCCTGTGCCGCCTAGGCCCCGACGTACGAGGCCCGCTCGGGGGGCGTTTTTTTGCCCAAAGCCGGCACGGGGCTTGCGAACGTCCGGGGATTTCTCCCACGCCAAAGGGGCCAGCCCCGAAAGCTGTGGCCAGCCCTCGGCGTCCACTGCTGCCGCTTCCACGGCACCACAGAGCCTGGGGCTGCGGGCTCGCCTGTGCTTCTTAGGCCCCGACGTACGAGGCCCGCTCGGGGGGCGTTTTTTTGCCCGAAGCCGGCACGGGGCTTGCGAACGTCCGGGGATTTCTCCCACGCCAAAGGGGCCAGCCCCGAAAGCTGTGGCCAGCCCTCGGCGTCCACTGCCGCCGCTTCCATGGCACCACAGAGCCTGGGGCTGCGGGCTCGCCTGTGCCGCCTAGGCCCCGACGTACGAGGCCCGCTCGGGGGGCGTTTTTTTGCCCGAAGCCGGCACGGGGCTTGCGAACGTCCGGGGATTTCTCCCACGCCAAAGGGGCCAGCCCCGAAAGCTGTGGCCAGCCCTCGGCGTCCACTGCCGCCGGTTCCACAGCACCACAGACCCTGGGGCTGCGGGCTCGCCTGTGCCGCCGAGGCCCCGACGTACGAAGCCCGCTCGGGGGGCGTTTTTTTGCCCGAAGCCGGCACGGGGCTTGCGAACGTCCGGGGATTTCTCCCACGCCAAAGGGGCCAGCCCCGAAAGCTGTGGCCGGCCCTCGGCCCCCACTGCCGCCGCTTCCACGGCACCACAGAGCCTGGGGCTGCGGGCTCGCCTGTGCCGCCTAGGCCCCGACGTACGAGGCCCGCTCGGGGGGCGTTTTTTTGCCCGAAGCCAGCACGGGGCTTGCGAACGTCCCGGGATTTCTCCCACGCCAAAGGGGCCAGCCCCGAAAGCTGCGGCCGGCCCTCGGCGTCCACTGCCGCCGCTTCCACGGCACCACAGAGCCTGGGGCTGCGGGCTCGCCTGTGCCGCCTAGGCCCCGACGTACGAGGCCCGCTCGGGGGGCGTTTTTTTGCCCGAAGCCGGCACGGGGCTTGCGAACGTCCGGGGATTTCTCCCACGCCAAAGGGGCCAGCCCCGAAAGCTGTGGCCAGCCCTCGGCGTCCACTGCCGCCGCTTCCACGGCACCACAGAGCCTGGGGCTGTGGGCTCGCCTGTGCCGCCTAGGCCCCGACGTACGAGGCCCGCTCGGGGGGCGGTTTTTTGCCCGAATCCGGCACGGGGCTTGCGAACATCCGGGGATTTCTCCCATGCCAAAGGGGCCAGCCCCGAAAGCTGTGGCCAGCCCTCGGCGTCCACTGCCGCCGCTTCCACGGCACCACAGAGCCTGGGGCTGCGGGCTCGCCTGTGCCGCCGAGGCCCCGACGTACGAGGCCCGCTCGGGGGGCGTTTTTTTTTCCCGAAGCCGGCACGGGGCTTGCGAACGTCTGGGGATTTCTCCCACGCCAAAGGGGCCAGCCCCGAAAGCTGTGGCCGGCCCTCGACCCCACTGCCGCCGCTTCCACGGCACCACAGAGCCTGGGGCTGCGGGCTCGCCTGTGCCGCCTAGGCCCCGACGTACGAGGCCCGCTCGGGGGGCGTTTTTTTGCCCGAAGCCGGCACGGGGCTTGCGAACGTCCGGGGATTTCTCCCACGCGAAAGGGGCCAGCCCCGAAAGCTGTGGCCGGCCCTCGGCGTCCACTGCTGCCGCTTCCACGGCACCACAGAGCCTGGGGCTGCGGGCTCGCCTGTGCCGCCTAGGCCCCGACGTACGAGGCCCGCTCGGGGGGCGTTTTTTTGCCCGAAGCCGGCACGGGGCTTGCGAACGTCCGGGGATTTCTCCCACGCCAAAGGGGCCAGCCCCGAAAGCTGTGGCCGGCCCTCGGCCCCCACTGCCGCCGCTTCCACGGCACCACAGAGCCTGGGGCTGCGGGCTCGCCTGATGCCGCCGAGGCCCCGACGTACGAGGCCCGCTCGGGGGGCGTTTTTTTGCCCGAAGCCGGCACGGGGCTTGCGAACGTCCGGGGATTTCTCCCACGCCAAAGGGGCCAGCCCCGAAAGCTGTGGCCAGCCCTCGGCGTCCACTGCTGCCGCTTCCACGGCACCACAGAGCCTGGGGCTGCGGGCTCGCCTGTGCCGCCGAGGCCCCGACGTACGAGGCCCGCTCGGGGGGCGTTTTTTTGCCCGAAGCCGGCACGGGGCTTGCGAACGTCCGGGGATTTCTCCCACGCCAAAGGGGCCAGCCCCGAAAGCTGTGGCCAGCCCTCGGCGTCCACTGCCGCCGCTTCCACGGCACCACAGAGCCTGGGGCTGCGGGCTCGCCTGTGCCGCCTAGGCCCCGACGTACGAAGCCCGCTCGGGGGGCGTTTTTTTGCCCGAAGCCGGCACGGGGCTTGCGAACGTCCGGGGATTTCTCCCACGCCAAAGGGGCCAGCCCCGAAAGCTGTGGCCGGCCCTCGGCCCCCACTGCCGCCGCTTCCACGGCACCACAGAGCCTGGGGCTGCGGGCTCGCCTGTGCCGCCTAGGCCCCGACGTACGAGGCCCGCTCGGGGGGCGTTTTTTTGCCCAAAGCCGGCACGGGGCTTGCGAACGTCCGGGGATTTCTCCCACGCCAAAGGGGCCAGCCCCGAAAGCTGTGGCCAGCCCTCGGCGTCCACTGCTGCCGCTTCCACGGCACCACAGAGCCTGGGGCTGCGGGCTCGCCTGTGCTTCTTAGGCCCCGACGTACGAGGCCCGCTCGGGGGGCGTTTTTTTGCCCGAAGCCGGCACGGGGCTTGCGAACGTCCGGGGATTTCTCCCACGCCAAAGGGGCCAGCCCCGAAAGCTGTGGCCAGCCCTCGGCGTCCACTGCCGCCGCTTCCATGGCACCACAGAGCCTGGGGCTGAGGGCTCGCCTGTGCCGCCTAGGCCCCGACGTACGAGGCCCGCTCGGGGGGCGTTTTTTTGCCCGAAGCCGGCACGGGGCTTGCGAACGTCCGGGGATTTCTCCCACGCCAAAGGGGCCAGCCCCGAAAGCTGTGGCCAGCCCTCGGCGTCCACTGCCGCCGCTTCCATGGCACCACAGAGCCTGGGGCTGCGGGCTCGCCTGTGCCGCCTAGGCCCCGACGTACGAGGCCCGCTCGGGGGGCGTTTTTTTGCCCGAAGCCGGCACGGGGCTTGCGAACGTCCGGGGATTTCTCCCACGCCAAAGGGGCCAGCCCCGAAAGCTGTGGCCAGCCCTCGGCGTCCACTGCCGCCGCTTCCATGGCACCACAGAGCCTGGGGCTGCGGGCTCGCCTGTGCCGCCGAGGCCCCGACGTACGAAGCCCGCTCGGGGGGCGTTTTTTTGCCCGAAGCCGGCACGGGGCTTGCGAACGTCCGGGGATTTCTCCCACGCCAAAGGGGCCAGCCCCGAAAGCTGTGGCCGGCCCTCGGCCCCCACTGCCGCCGCTTCCACGGCACCACAGAGCCTGGGGCTGCGGGCTCGCCTGTGCCGCCTAGGCCCCGACGTACGAGGCCCGCTCGGGGGGCGTTTTTTTGCCCGAAGCCAGCACGGGGCTTGCGAACGTCCCGGGATTTCTCCCACGCCAAAGGGGCCAGCCCCGAAAGCTGCGGCCGGCCCTCGGCGTCCACTGCCGCCGCTTCCACGGCACCACAGAGCCTGGGGCTGCGGGCTCGCCTGTGCCGCCTCGGCCCCGACGTACGAGGCCCGCTCGGGGGGCGTTTTTTTGCCCGAAGCCGGCACGGGGCTTGCGAACGTCCGGGGATTTCTCCCACGCCAAAGGGGCCAGCCCCGAAAGCTGTGGCCAGCCCTCGGCGTCCACTGCCGCCGCTTCCACGGCACCACAGAGCCTGGGGCTGCGGGCTCGCCTGTGCCGCCTAGGCCCCGACGTACGAGGCCCGCTCGGGGGGCGGTTTTTTTGCCCGAATCCGGCACGGGGCTTGCGAACATCCGGGGATTTCTCCCATGCCAAAGGGGCCAGCCCCGAAAGCTGTGGCCAGCCCTCGGCGTCCACTGCCGCCGCTTCCACGGCACCACAGAGCCTGGGGCTGCGGGCTCGCCTGTGCCGCCGAGGCCCCGACGTACGAGGCCCGCTCGGGGGGCGTTTTTTTTGCCCGAAGCCGGCACGGGGCTTGCGAACGTCCGGGGATTTCTCCCACGCCAAAGGGGCCAGCCCCGAAAGCTGTGGCCAGCCCTCGGCGTCCACTGCCGCCGCTTCCACGGCACCACAGAGCCTGGGGCTGCGGGCTCGCCTGTGCCGCCTAGGCCCCGACGTACGAGGCCCGCTCGGGGGGCGTTTTTTTGCCCGAAGCCGGCACGGGGCTTGCGAACGTCCGGGGATTTCTCCCACGCCAAAGGGGCCAGCCCCGAAAGCTGTGGCCGGCCCTCGGCCCCCACTGCCGCCGCTTCCACGGCACCACAGAGCCTGGGGCTGCGGGCTCGCCTGTGCCGCCGAGGCCCCGACGTACGAGGCCCGCTCGGGGGGCATTTTTTTGCCCAAAGCCGGCACGGGGCTTGCGAACGTCCGGGCATTTCTCCCACGCCAAAGGGGCCAGCCCCGAAAGCTGTGGCCAGCCCTTGGCGTCCACTGCCACCGCTTCCACGGCACCACAGAGCCTGGGGCTGCGGGCTCGCCTGTGCCGCCGAGGCCCCGACGTACGAGGCCCGCTCGGGGGGCGTTTTTTTGCCCGAAGCCGGCACGGGGCTTGCGAACGTCCGGGGATTTCTCCCACGCCAAAGGGGCCAGCCCCGAAAGCTGTGGCCACCCCTCGGCGACCACTGCCGCCGCTTCCACGGCACCACAGACCCTGGGGCTGCGGGCTCGCCTGTGCCGCCTAGGCCCCGACGTACGAAGCCCGCTCGGGGAGCGTTTTTTTGCCCGAAGCCGGCACGGGGCTTGCGAACGTCCGGGGATTTCTCCCACGCCAAAGGGGCCAGCCCCGAAAGCTGTGGCCGGCCCTCGGCGTCCACTGCCGCCGCTTCCACGGCACCACAGAGCCTGGGGCTGCGGGCTCGCCTGTGCCGCCTAGGCCCCGACGTACGAGGCCCGCTCGGGGGGCGTTTTTTTGCCCGAAGCCGGCACGGGGCTTGCGAACGTCCGGGGATTTCTCCCACGCCAAAGGGGCCAGCCCCGAAAGCTGTGGCCAGCCCTCGGCGTCCACTGCTGCCGCTTCCACGGCACCACAGAGCCTGGGGCTGCGGGCTCGCCTGTGCTTCTTAGGCCCCGATGTACGAGGCCCGCTCGGGGGGCGTTTTTTTGCCCGAAGCCGGCACGGGGCTTGCGAACGTCCGGGGATTTCTCCCACGCCAAAGGGGCCAGCCCCGAAAGCTGTGGCCGGCCCTCGGCCCCCACTGCCGCTGCTTCCACGGCACCACAGAGCCTGGGGCTGCGGGCTCGCCTGTGCTGCCTAGGCCCCGACGTACGAGGCCCGCTCGGGGGGCGTTTTTTTGCCCGAAGCCGGCACGGGGCTTGCGAACGTCCGGGGATTTCTCCCACGCCAAAGGGGCCAGCCCCGAAAGCTGTGGCCAGCCCTCGGCGTCCACTGCTGCCGCTTCCACGGCACCACAGAGCCTGGGGCTGCGGGCTCGCCTGTGCCGCCGAGGCCCCGACGTACGAGGCCCGCTCGGGGGGCGTTTTTTTGCCCGAAGCCGGCACGGGGCTTGCGAACGTCCGGGGATTTCTCCCACGCCAAAGGGGCCAGCCCCGAAAGCTGTGGCCAGCCCTCGGCCCCCACTGCCGCCGCTTCCACGGCACCACAGAGCCTGGGGCTGCGGGCTCGCCTGTGCCGCCTAGGCCCCGACGTACGAGGCCCGCTCGGGGGGCGTTTTTTTGCCCGAAGCCGGCACGGGGCTTGCGAACGTCCGGGGATTTCTCCCACGCCAAAGGGGCCAGCCCCGAAAGCTGTGGCCAGCCCTCGGCCCCCACTGCCGCCGCTTCCACGGCACCACAGAGCCTGGGGCTGCGGGCTCGCCTGTGCCGCCTAGGCCCCGACGTACGAGGCCCGCTCGGGGGGCGGTTTTTTGCCCGAAGCCGGCACGGGGCTTGCGAACATCCGGGGATTTCTCCCACGCCAAAGGGGCCAGCCCCGAAAGCTGTGGCCAGCCCTCGGCGTCCACTGCCGCCGCTTCCACGGCACCACAGAGCCTGGGGCTGCGGGCTCGCCTGTGCCGCCTAGGCCCCGACGTACGAGGCCCGCTCGGGGGGCGTTTTTTTGCCCGAAGCCGGCACGGGGCTTGCGAACGTCCGGGGATTTCTCCCACGCCAAAGGGGCCAGCCCCGAAAGCTGTGGCCGGCCCTCGGCGTCCACTGCCGCCGCTTCCACGGCACCACAGAGCCTGGGGCTGCGGGCTCGCCTGTGCCGCCTAGGCCCCGACGTACGAGGCCCGCTCGGGGGGCGTTTTTTTTGCCCGAAGCCGGCACGGGGCTTGCGAACGTCCGGGGATTATCCCACGCCAAAGGGGCCAGCCCCGAAAGCTGTGGCCGGCCCTCGGCCCCCACTGCCGCCGCTTCCACGGCACCACAGAGCCTGGGGCTGCGGGCTCGCCTGTGCCGCCTAGGCCCCGACGTACGAGGCCCGCTCGGGGGGCGTTTTTTTGCCCGAAGCCGGCACGGGGCTTGCGAACGTCTGGGGATTTCTCCCACGCCAAAGGGGCCAGCCCCGAAAGCTGTGGCCGGCCCTCGGCGTCCACTGCCGCCGCTTCCACGGCACCACAGCTCCTGGGGCTGCGGGCTCGCCTGTGCCGCCTAGGCCCCGACGTACGAGGCCCGCTCGGGGGGCGTTTTTTTGCCCGAAGCCGGCACGGGGCTTGCGCACGTCCGGGGATTTCTCCCACGCGAAAGGGGCCAGCCCCGAAAGCTGTGGCCGGCCCTCGGCGTCCACTGCTGCCGCTTCCACGGCACCACAGAGCCTGGGGCTGCGGGCTCGCCTGTGCCGCCTAGGCCCCGACGTACGAGGCCCGCTCGGGGGGCGTTTTTTTGCCCGAAGCCGGCACGGGGCTTGCGAACGTCCGGGGATTTCTCCCACGCCAAAGGGGCCAGCCCCGAAAGCTGGGGCCGGCCCTCGGCCCCCACTGCCGCCGCTTCCACGGCACCACAGAGCCTGGGGCTGCGGGCTCGCCTGTGCCGCCGAGGCCCCGACGTACGAGGCCCGCTCGGGGGGCGTTTTTTTGCCCGAAGCCAGCACGGGGCTTGCGAACGTCCGGGGATTTCTCCCACGCCAAAGGGGCCAGCCCCGAAAGCTGTGGCCGGCCCTCGGCGTCCACTGCCGCCGCTTCCACGGCACCACAGAGCCTGGGGCTGCGGGCTCGCCTGATGCCGCCGAGGCCCCGACGTACGAGGCCCGCTCGGGGGGCGTTTTTTTTGCCCGAAGCCGGCACGGGGCTTGCGAACGTCCGGGGATTTCTCCCACGCCAAAGGGGCCAGCCCCGAAAGCTGTGGCCAGCCCTCGGCGTCCACTGCCGCCGCTTCCACGGCACCACAGAGCCTGGGGCTGCGGGCTCGCCTGTGCCGCCTAGGCCCCGACGTACGAAGCCCGCTCGGGGGGCGTTTTTTTGCCCGAAGCCGGCACGGGGCTTGCGAACGTCCGGGGATTTCTCCCACGCCAAAGGGGCCAGCCCCGAAAGCTGTGGCCGGCCCTCGGCCCCCACTGCCGCCGCTTCCACGGCACCACAGAGCCTGGGGCTGCGGGCTCGCCTGTGCCGCCTAGGCCCCGACGTACGAGGCCCGCTCGGGGGGCGTTTTTTTGCCCAAAGCCGGCACGGGGCTTGCGAACGTCCGGGGATTTCTCCCACGCCAAAGGGGCCAGCCCCGAAAGCTGTGGCCAGCCCTCGGCGTCCACTGCTGCCGCTTCCACGGCACCACAGAGCCTGGGGCTGCGGGCTCGCCTGTGCTTCTTAGGCCCCGACGTACGAGGCCCGCTCGGGGGGCGTTTTTTTGCCCGAAGCCGGCACGGGGCTTGCGAACGTCCGGGGATTTCTCCCACGCCAAAGGGGCCAGCCCCGAAAGCTGTGGCCAGCCCTCGGCGTCCACTGCCGCCGCTTCCATGGCACCACAGAGCCTGGGGCTGCGGGCTCGCCTGTGCCGCCTAGGCCCCGACGTACGAGGCCCGCTCGGGGGGCGTTTTTTTTGCCCGAAGCCGGCACGGGGCTTGCGAACGTCCGGGGATTTCTCCCACGCCAAAGGGGCCAGCCCCGAAAGCTGTGGCCGGCCCTCGGCCCCCACTGCCGCCGGTTCCACAGCACCACAGAGCCTGGGGCTGCGGGCTCGCCTGTGCCGCCGAGGCCCCGACGTACGAAGCCCGCTCGGGGGGCGTTTTTTTGCCCGAAGCCGGCACGGGGCTTGCGAACGTCCGGGGATTTCTCCCACGCCAAAGGGGCCAGCCCCGAAAGCTGTGGCCAGCCCTCGGCGTCCACTGCTGCCGCTTCCACGGCACCACAGAGCCTGGGGCTGCGGGCTCGCCTGTGCCGCCTAGGCCCCGACGTACGAGGCCCGCTCGGGGGGCGTTTTTTTGCCCGAAGCCGGCACGGGGCTTGCGAACGTCCGGGGATTTCTCCCACGCCAAAGGGGCCAGCCCCGAAAGCTGTGGCCAGCCCTCGGCGTCCACTGCCGCCGCTTCCATGGCACCACAGAGCCTGGCGCTGCGGGCTCGCCTGTGCCGCCTAGGCCCCGACGTACGAGGCCCGCTCGGGGGGCGTTTTTTTGCCCGAAGCCGGCACGGGGCTTGCGAACGTCCGGGGATTTCTCCCACGCCAAAGGGGCCAGCCCCGAAAGCTGTGGCCGGCCCTCGGCCCCCACTGCCGCCGCTTCCACGGCACCACAGAGCCTGGGGCTGCGGGCTCGCCTGTGCCGCCTAGGCCCCGACGTACGAAGCCCGCTCGGGGGGCGTTTTTTTGCCCGAAGCCGGCACGGGGCTTGCGAACGTCCGGGGATTTCTCCCACGCCAAAGGGGCCAGCCCCGAAAGCTGTGGCCGGCCCTCGGCCCCCACTGCCGCCGCTTCCACGGCACCACAGAGCCTGGGGCTGCGGGCTCGCCTGTGCCGCCGAGGCCCCGACGTACGAGGCCCGCTCGGGGGGCGTTTTTTTGCCCGAAGCCGGCACAGGGCTTGCAAACGTCCGGGGATTTCTCCCACGCCAAAGGGGCCAGCCCCGAAAGCTGTGGCCAGCCCTCGGCGTCCACTGCTGCCGCTTCCACGGCACCACAGAGCCTGGGGCTGCGGGCTCGCCTGTGCTTCTTAGGCCCCGACGTACGAGGCCCGGTCGGGGGGCGTTTTTTTGCCCGAAGCCGGCACGGGGCTTGCGAACGTCTGGGGATTTCTCCCACGCCAAAGGGGCCAGCCCCGAAAGCTGTGGCCGGCCCTCGGCCCCCACTGCCGCTGCTTCCACGGCACCACAGAGCCTGGGGCTGCGGGCTCGCCTGTGCCGCCGAGGCCCCGACGTACGAGGCCCGCTCGGGGGGCGTTTTTTTGCCCGAAGCCGGCACGGGGCTTGCGAACGTCCGGGGATTTCTCCCACGCCAAAGGGGCCAGCCCCGAAAGCTGTGGCCAGCCCTCGGCGTCCACTGCCGCCGCTTCCACGGCACCACAGAGCCTGGGGCTGCGGGCTCGCCTGTGCCGCCTAGGCCCCGACGTACGAGGCCCGCTCGGGGGGCGTTTTTTTGCCCGAAGCCGGCACGGGGCTTGCGAACGTCCGGGGATTTCTCCCACGCCAAAGGGGCCAGCCCCGAAAGCTGTGGCCGGCCCTCGGCCCCCACTGCCACCGCTTCCACGGCACCACAGAGCCTGGGGCTGCGGGCTCGCCTGTGCCGCCTCGGCCCCGACGTACGAGGCCCGCTCGGGGGGCGTTTTTTTGCCCAAAGCCGGCACGGGGCTTGCGAACGTCCGGGGATTTCTCCCACGCCAAAGGGGCCAGCCCCGAAAGCTGTGGCCAGCCCTCGGCGTCCACTGCTGCCGCTTCCACGGCACCACAGAGCCTGGGGCTGCGGGCTCGCCTGTGCTTCTTAGGCCCCGACGTACGAGGCCCGCTCGGGGGGCGTTTTTTTGCCCGAAGCCGGCACGGGGCTTGCGAACGTCCGGGGATTTCTCCCACGCCAAAGGGGCCAGCCCCGAAAGCTGTGGCCGGCCCTCGGCCCCCACTGCCGCTGCTTCCACGGCACCACAGAGCCTGGGGCTGCGGGCTCGCCTGTGCCGCCGAGGCCCCGACGTACGAGGCCCGCTCGGGGGGCGTTTTTTTGCCCGAAGCCGGCACGGGGCTTGCGAACGTCCGGGGATTTCTCCCACGCCAAAGGGGCCAGCCCCGAAAGCTGTGGCCGGCCCTCGGCCCCCACTGCCGCTGCTTCAACGGCACCACAGAGCCTGGGGCTGCGGGCTCGCCTGTGCCGCCGAGGCCCCGACGTACGAGGCCCGCTCGGGGGGCGTTTTTTTGCCCGAAGCCGGCACGGGGCTTGCGAACGTCCGGGGATTTCTCCCACGCCAAAGGGGCCAGCCCCGAAAGCTGTGGCCAGCCCTCGGCGTCCACTGCCGCCGCTTCCACGGCACCACAGAGCCTGGGGCTGCGGGCTCGCCTGTGCCGCCTAGGCCCCGACGTACGAAGCCCGCTCGGGGGGCGTTTTTTTGCCCGAAGCCGGCACGGGGCTTGCGAACGTCCGGGGATTATCCCACGCCAAAGGGGCCAGCCCCGAAAGCTGTGGCCGGCCCTCGGCCCCCACTGCCGCCGCTTCCACGGCACCACAGAGCCTGGGGCTGCGGGCTCGCCTGTGCCGCCTAGGCCCCGACGTACGAGGCCCGCTCGGGGGGCGTTTTTTTGCCCAAAGCCGGCACGGGGCTTGCGAACGTCCGGGGATTTCTCCCACGCCAAAGGGGCCAGCCCCGAAAGCTGTGGCCAGCCCTCGGCCCCCACTGCTGCCGCTTCCACGGCACCACAGAGCCTGGGGCTGCGGGCTCGCCTGTGCTTCTTAGGCCCCGACGTACGAGGCCCGCTCGGGGGGCATTTTTTTGCCCGAAGCCGGCACGGGGCTTGCGAACGTCCGGGGATTTCTCCCACGCCAAAGGGGCCAGCCCCGAAAGCTGTGGCCGGCCCTCGGCGTCCACTGCCGCCGCTTCCACGGCACCACAGAGCCTGGGGCTGCGGGCTCGCCTGTGCCGCCTAGGCCCCGACGTACGAGGCCCGCTCGGGGGGCGTTTTTTTGCCCGAAGCCGGCACGGGGCTTGCGAACGTCCGGGGATTTCTCCCACGCCAAAGGGGCCAGCCCCGAAAGCTGTGGCCGGCCCTCGGCCCCCACTGCCACCGCTTCCACGGCACCACAGAGCCTGGGGCTGCGGGCTCGCCTGTGCCGCCTCGGCCCCGACGTACGAGGCCCGCTCGGGGGGCGTTTTTTTGCCCAAAGCCGGCACGGGGCTTGCGAACGTCCGGGGATTTCTCCCACGCCAAAGGGGCCAGCCCCGAAAGCTGTGGCCAGCCCTCGGCGTCCACTGCTGCCGCTTCCACGGCACCACAGAGCCTGGGGCTGCGGGCTCGCCTGTGCTTCTTAGGCCCCGACGTACGAGGCCCGCTCGGGGGGCGTTTTTTTTGCCCGAAGCCGGCACGGGGCTTGCGAACGTCCGGGGATTTCTCCCACGCCAAAGGGGCCAGCCCCGAAAGCTGTGGCCGGCCCTCGGCGTCCACTGCCGCTGCTTCCACGGCACCACAGAGCCTGGGGCTGCGGGCTCGCCTGTGCCGCCGAGGCCCCGACGTACGAGGCCCGCTCGGGGGGCGTTTTTTTTGCCCGAAGCCGGCACGGGGCTTGCGAACGTCCGGGGATTTCTCCCACGCCAAAGGGGCCAGCCCCGAAAGCTGTGGCCAGCCCTCGGCGTCCACTGCCGCCGCTTCCACGGCACCACAGAGCCTGGGGCTGCGGGCTCGCCTGTGCCGCCTAGGCCCCGACGTACGAGGCCCGCTCGGGGGGCGTTTTTTTTGCCCGAAGCCGGCACGGGGCTTGCGAACGTCCGGGGATTTCTCCCACGCCAAAGGGGCCAGCCCCGAAAGCTGTGGCCGGCCCTCGGCCCCCACTGCCGCCGCTTCCACAGCACCACAGACCCTGGGGCTGCGGGCTCGCCTGTGCCGCCGAGGCCCCGACGTACGAAGCCCGCTCGGGGGGCGTTTTTTTTGCCCGAAGCCGGCACGGGGCTTGCGAACGTCCGGGGATTTCTCCCACGCCAAAGGGGCCAGCCCCGAAAGCTGTGGCCGGCCCTCGGCCCCCACTGCCGCCGCTTCCACGGCACCACAGAGCCTGGGGCTGCGGGCTCGCCTGTGCCGCCTAGGCCCCGACGTACGAGGCCCGCTCGGGGGGCGTTTTTTTGCCCGAAGCCAGCACGGGGCTTGCGAACGTCCGGGGATTTCTCCCACGCCAAAGGGGCCAGCCCCAAAAGCTGTGGCCAGCCCTCGGCGTCCACTGCCGCCGCTTCCACGGCACCACAGAGCCTGGGGCTGCGGGCTCGCCTGTGCCGCCTAGGCCCCGACGTACGAGGCCCGCTCGGGGGGCGTTTTTTTGCCCGAAGCCGGCACGGGGCTTGCGAACGTCCGGGGATTTCTCCCACGCCAAAGGGGCCAGCCCCGAAAGCTGTGGCCGGCCCTCGGCCCCCACTGCCGCTGCTTCCACGGCACCACAGAGCCTGGGGCTGCGGGCTCGCCTGTGCCGCCGAGGCCCCGACGTACGAGGCCCGCTCGGGGGGCGTTTTTTTGCCCGAAGCCGGCACGGGGCTTGCGAACGTCCGGGGATTTCTCCCACGCCAAAGGGGCCAGCCCCGAAAGCTGTGGCCAGCCCTCGGCGTCCACTGCCGCCGCTTCCACGGCACCACAGAGCCTGGGGCTGCGGGCTCGCCTGTGCCGCCGAGGCCCCGACGTACGAAGCCCGCTCGGGGGGCGTTTTTTTTGCCCGAAGCCGGCACGGGGCTTGCGAACGTCCGGGGATTTCTCCCACGCCAAAGGGGCCAGCCCCGAAAGCTGTGGCCGGCCCTCGGCCCCCACTGCCGCCGCTTCCACGGCACCACAGAGCCTGGGGCTGCGGGCTCGCCTGTGCCGCCTAGGCCCCGACGTACGAGGCCCGCTCGGGGGGCGTTTTTTTGCCCGAAGCCGGCATGGGGCTTGCGAACATCCGGGGATTTCTCCCACGCCAAAGGGGCCAGCCCCGAAAGCTGTGGCCAGCCCTCGGCGTCCACTGCCGCCGCTTCCATGGCACCACAGAGCCTGGGGCTGCGGGCTCGCCTGTGCCGCCTAGGCCCCGACGTACGAGGCCCGCTCGGGGGGCGTTTTTTTGCCCGAAGCCGGCACGGGGCTTGCGAACGTCCGGGGATTTCTCCCACGCCAAAGGGGCCAGCCCCGAAAGCTGTGGCCGGCCCTCGGCGTCCACTGCCGCCGCTTCCACGGCACCACAGAGCCTGGGCCTGCGGGCTCGCCTGTGCCGCCTAGGCCCCGACGTACGAGGCCCGCTCGGGGGGCGTTTTTTTGCCCGAAGCCGGCACGGGGCTTGCGAACGTCCGGGGATTATCCCACGCCAAAGGGGCCAGCCCCGAAAGCTGTGGCCGGCCCTCGGCCCCCACTGCCGCCGCTTCCACGGCACCACAGAGCCTGGGGCTGCGGGCTCGCCTGTGCTTCTTAGGCCCCGACGTACGAGGCCCGCTCGGGGGGCGTTTTTTTTTCCCGAAGCCGGCACGGGGCTTGCGAACGTCTGGGGATTTCTCCCACGCCAAAGGGGCCAGCCCCGAAAGCTGTGGCCGGCCCTCGGCCCCCACTGCCGCCGCTTCCACGGCACCACAGAGCCTGGGGCTGCGGGCTCGCCTGTGCCGCCTAGGCCCCGACGTACGAGGCCCGCTCGGGGGGCGTTTTTTTGCCCGAAGCCGGCACGGGGCTTGCGCACGTCCGGGGATTTCTCCCACGCGAAAGGGGCCAGCCCCGAAAGCTGTGGCCGGCCCTCGGCGTCCACTGCTGCCGCTTCCACGGCACCACAGAGCCTGGGGCTGCGGGCTCGCCTGTGCCGCCTAGGCCCCGACGTACGAGGCCCGCTCGGGGGGCGTTTTTTTGCCCGAAGCCGGCACGGGGCTTGCGAACGTCCGGGGATTTCTCCCACGCCAAAGGGGCCAGCCCCGAAAGCTGGGGCCGGCCCTCGGCCCCCAATGCCGCCGCTTCCACGGCACCACAGAGCCTGGGGCTGCGGGCTCGCCTGTGCCGCCTAGGCCCCGACGTACGAGGCCCGCTCGGGGGGCGTTTTTTTGCCCGAAGCCGGCACGGGGCTTGCGAACGTCCGGGGATTTCTCCCACGCCAAAGGGGCCAGCCCCGAAAGCTGTGGCCAGCCCTCGGCGTCCACTGCCGCCGCTTCCACGGCACCACAGAGCCTGGGGCTGCGGGCTCGCCTGTGCCGCCGAGGCCCCGACGTACGAGGCCCGCTCGGGGGGCGTTTTTTTTCCCGAAGCCGGCACGGGGCTTGCGAACGTCTGGGGATTTCTCCCACGCCAAAGGGGCCAGCCCCGAAAGCTGTGGCCAGCCCTCGGCGTCCACTGCCGCCGCTTCCACGGCACCACAGAGCCTGGGGCTGCGGGCTCGCCTGTGCCGCCTAGGCCCCGACGTACGAAGCCCGCTCGGGGGGCGTTTTTTTGCCCGAAGCCGGCACGGGGCTTGCGAACGTCCGGGGATTTCTCCCACGCCAAAGGGGCCAGCCCCGAAAGCTGTGGCCGGCCCTCGGCCCCCACTGCCGCCGCTTCCACGGCACCACAGAGCCTGGGGCTGCGGGCTCGCCTGTGCCGCCTAGGCCCCGACGTACGAGGCCCGCTCGGGGGGCGTTTTTTTTGCCCAAAGCCGGCACGGGGCTTGCGAACGTCCGGGGATTTCTCCCACGCCAAAGGGGCCAGCCCCGAAAGCTGTGGCCAGCCCTCGGCGTCCACTGCTGCCGCTTCCACGGCACCACAGAGCCTGGGGCTGCGGGCTCGCCTGTGCTTCTTAGGCCCCGACGTACGAGGCCCGCTCGGGGGGCGTTTTTTTGCCCGAAGCCGGCACGGGGCTTGCGAACGTCCGGGGATTTCTCCCACGCCAAAGGGGCCAGCCCCGAAAGCTGTGGCCAGCCCTCGGCGTCCACTGCCGCCGCTTCCATGGCACCACAGAGCCTGGGGCTGCGGGCTCGCCTGTGCCGCCTAGGCCCCGACGTACGAGGCCCGCTCGGGGGGCGTTTTTTTGCCCGAAGCCGGCACGGGGCTTGCGAACGTCCGGGGATTTCTCCCACGCCAAAGGGGCCAGCCCCGAAAGCTGTGGCCAGCCCTCGGCGTCCACTGCCGCCGGTTCCACAGCACCACAGACCCTGGGGCTGCGGGCTCGCCTGTGCCGCCGAGGCCCCGACGTACGAAGCCCGCTCGGGGGGCGTTTTTTTGCCCGAAGCCGGCACGGGGCTTGCGAACGTCCGGGGATTTCTCCCACGCCAAAGGGGCCAGCCCCGAAAGCTGTGGCCGGCCCTCGGCCCCCACTGCCGCCGCTTCCACGGCACCACAGAGCCTGGGGCTGCGGGCTCGCCTGTGCCGCCTAGGCCCCGACGTACGAGGCCCGCTCGGGGGGCGTTTTTTTTGCCCGAAGCCAGCACGGGGCTTGCGAACGTCCCGGGATTTCTCCCACGCCAAAGGGGCCAGCCCCAAAAGCTGTGGCCAGCCCTCGGCGTCCACTGCCGCCGCTTCCACGGCACCACAGAGCCTGGGGCTGCGGGCTCGCCTGTGCCGCCTAGGCCCCGACGTACGAGGCCCGCTCGGGGGGCGTTTTTTTGCCCGAAGCCGGCACGGGGCTTGCGAACGTCCGGGGATTTCTCCCACGCCAAAGGGGCCAGCCCCGAAAGCTGTGGCCAGCCCTCGGCGTCCACTGCCGCCGGTTCCACAGCACCACAGACCCTGGGGCTGCGGGCTCGCCTGTGCCGCCGAGGCCCCGACGTACGAAGCCCGCTCGGGGGGCGTTTTTTTGCCCGAAGCCGGCACGGGGCTTGCGAACGTCCGGGGATTTCTCCCACGCCAAAGGGGCCAGCCCCGAAAGCTGTGGCCGGCCCTCGGCCCCCACTGCCGCCGCTTCCACGGCACCACAGAGCCTGGGGCTGCGGGCTCGCCTGTGCCGCCTAGGCCCCGACGTACGAGGCCCGCTCGGGGGGCGTTTTTTTGCCCGAAGCCAGCACGGGGCTTGCGAACGTCCCGGGATTTCTCCCACGCCAAAGGGGCCAGCCCCAAAAGCTGTGGCCAGCCCTCGGCCCCCACTGCCGCCGCTTCCACGGCACCACAGAGCCTGGGGCTGCGGGCTCGCCTGTGCCGCCTAGGCCCCGACGTACGAGGCCCGCTCGGGGGGCGTTTTTTTGCCCGAAGCCGGCACGGGGCTTGCGAACGTCCGGGGATTTCTCCCACGCCAAAGGGGCCAGCCCCGAAAGCTGTGGCCGGCCCTCGGCCCCCACTGCCGCCGCTTCCACGGCACCACAGAGCCTGGGGCTGCGGGCTCGCCTGTGCCGCCGAGGCCCCGACGTACGAGGCCCGCTCGGGGGGCGTTTTTTTGCCCGAAGCCGGCACGGGGCTTGCGAACGTCCGGGGATTTCTCCCACGCCAAAGGGGCCAGCCCCGAAAGCTGTGGCCAGCCCTCGGCGTCCACTGCCGCCGCTTCCACGGCACCACAGAGCCTGGGGCTGCGGGCTCGCCTGTGCCGCCGAGGCCCCGACGTACGAAGCCCGCTCGGGGGGCGTTTTTTTTGCCCGAAGCCGGCACGGGGCTTGCGAACGTCCGGGGATTTCTCCCACGCCAAAGGGGCCAGCCCCGAAAGCTGTGGCCGGCCCTCGGCCCCCACTGCCGCCGCTTCCACGGCACCACAGAGCCTGGGGCTGCGGGCTCGCCTGTGCCGCCTAGGCCCCGACGTACGAGGCCCGCTCGGGGGGCGTTTTTTTGCCCGAAGCCGGCATGGGGCTTGCGAACATCCGGGGATTTCTCCCACGCCAAAGGGGCCAGCCCCGAAAGCTGTGGCCAGCCCTCGGCGTCCACTGCCGCCGCTTCCATGGCACCACAGAGCCTGGGGCTGCGGGCTCGCCTGTGCCGCCTAGGCCCCGACGTACGAGGCCCGCTCGGGGGGCGTTTTTTTGCCCGAAGCCGGCACGGGGCTTGCGAACGTCCGGGGATTTCTCCCACGCCAAAGGGGCCAGCCCCGAAAGCTGTGGCCGGCCCTCGGCGTCCACTGCCGCCGCTTCCACGGCACCACAGAGCCTGGGCCTGCGGGCTCGCCTGTGCCGCCTAGGCCCCGACGTACGAGGCCCGCTCGGGGGGCGTTTTTTTGCCCGAAGCCGGCACGGGGCTTGCGAACGTCCGGGGATTATCCCACGCCAAAGGGGCCAGCCCCGAAAGCTGTGGCCGGCCCTCGGCCCCCACTGCCGCCGCTTCCACGGCACCACAGAGCCTGGGGCTGCGGGCTCGCCTGTGCTTCTTAGGCCCCGACGTACGAGGCCCGCTCGGGGGGCGTTTTTTTTTCCCGAAGCCGGCACGGGGCTTGCGAACGTCTGGGGATTTCTCCCACGCCAAAGGGGCCAGCCCCGAAAGCTGTGGCCGGCCCTCGGCCCCCACTGCCGCCGCTTCCACGGCACCACAGAGCCTGGGGCTGCGGGCTCGCCTGTGCCGCCTAGGCCCCGACGTACGAGGCCCGCTCGGGGGGCGTTTTTTTTGCCCGAAGCCGGCACGGGGCTTGCGCACGTCCGGGGATTTCTCCCACGCGAAAGGGGCCAGCCCCGAAAGCTGTGGCCGGCCCTCGGCGTCCACTGCTGCCGCTTCCACGGCACCACAGAGCCTGGGGCTGCGGGCTCGCCTGTGCCGCCTAGGCCCCGACGTACGAGGCCCGCTCGGGGGGCGTTTTTTTGCCCGAAGCCGGCACGGGGCTTGCGAACGTCCGGGGATTTCTCCCACGCCAAAGGGGCCAGCCCCGAAAGCTGGGGCCGGCCCTCGGCCCCCAATGCCGCCGCTTCCACGGCACCACAGAGCCTGGGGCTGCGGGCTCGCCTGTGCCGCCTAGGCCCCGACGTACGAGGCCCGCTCGGGGGGCGTTTTTTTGCCCGAAGCCAGCACGGGGCTTGCGAACGTCCGGGGATTTCTCCCACGCCAAAGGGGCCAGCCCCGAAAGCTGTGGCCGGCCCTCGGCGTCCACTGCCGCCGCTTCCACGGCACCACAGAGCCTGGGGCTGCGGGCTCGCCTGATGCCGCCGAGGCCCCGACGTACGAGGCCCGCTCGGGGGGCGTTTTTTTGCCCGAAGCCGGCACGGGGCTTGCGAACGTCCGGGGATTTCTCCCACGCCAAAGGGGCCAGCCCCGAAAGCTGTGGCCAGCCCTCGGCGTCCACTGCCGCCGCTTCCACGGCACCACAGAGCCTGGGGCTGCGGGCTCGCCTGTGCCGCCGAGGCCCCGACGTACGAGGCCCGCTCGGGGGGCGTTTTTTTTCCCGAAGCCGGCACGGGGCTTGCGAACGTCTGGGGATTTCTCCCACGCCAAAGGGGCCAGCCCCGAAAGCTGTGGCCAGCCCTCGGCGTCCACTGCCGCCGCTTCCACGGCACCACAGAGCCTGGGGCTGCGGGCTCGCCTGTGCCGCCTAGGCCCCGACGTACGAAGCCCGCTCGGGGGGCGTTTTTTTGCCCGAAGCCGGCACGGGGCTTGCGAACGTCCGGGGATTTCTCCCACGCCAAAGGGGCCAGCCCCGAAAGCTGTGGCCGGCCCTCGGCCCCCACTGCCGCCGCTTCCACGGCACCACAGAGCCTGGGGCTGCGGGCTCGCCTGTGCCGCCTAGGCCCCGACGTACGAGGCCCGCTCGGGGGGCGTTTTTTTGCCCAAAGCCGGCACGGGGCTTGCGAACGTCCGGGGATTTCTCCCACGCCAAAGGGGCCAGCCCCGAAAGCTGTGGCCAGCCCTCGGCGTCCACTGCTGCCGCTTCCACGGCACCACAGAGCCTGGGGCTGCGGGCTCGCCTGTGCTTCTTAGGCCCCGACGTACGAGGCCCGCTCGGGGGGCGTTTTTTTGCCCGAAGCCGGCACGGGGCTTGCGAACGTCCGGGGATTTCTCCCACGCCAAAGGGGCCAGCCCCGAAAGCTGTGGCCAGCCCTCGGCGTCCACTGCCGCCGCTTCCATGGCACCACAGAGCCTGGGGCTGCGGGCTCGCCTGTGCCGCCTAGGCCCCGACGTACGAGGCCCGCTCGGGGGGCGTTTTTTTGCCCGAAGCCGGCACGGGGCTTGCGAACGTCCGGGGATTTCTCCCACGCCAAAGGGGCCAGCCCCGAAAGCTGTGGCCAGCCCTCGGCGTCCACTGCCGCCGGTTCCACAGCACCACAGACCCTGGGGCTGCGGGCTCGCCTGTGCCGCCGAGGCCCCGACGTACGAAGCCCGCTCGGGGGGCGTTTTTTTTGCCCGAAGCCGGCACGGGGCTTGCGAACGTCCGGGGATTTCTCCCACGCCAAAGGGGCCAGCCCCGAAAGCTGTGGCCGGCCCTCGGCCCCCACTGCCGCCGCTTCCACGGCACCACAGAGCCTGGGGCTGCGGGCTCGCCTGTGCCGCCTAGGCCCCGACGTACGAGGCCCGCTCGGGGGGCGTTTTTTTGCCCGAAGCCAGCACGGGGCTTGCGAACGTCCCGGGATTTCTCCCACGCCAAAGGGGCCAGCCCCAAAAGCTGTGGCCAGCCCTCGGCGTCCACTGCCGCCGCTTCCACGGCACCACAGAGCCTGGGGCTGCGGGCTCGCCTGTGCCGCCTAGGCCCCGACGTACGAGGCCCGCTCGGGGGGCGTTTTTTTGCCCGAAGCCGGCACGGGGCTTGCGAACGTCCGGGGATTTCTCCCACGCCAAAGGGGCCAGCCCCGAAAGCTGTGGCCAGCCCTCGGCGTCCACTGCCGCCGCTTCCACGGCACCACAGAGCCTGGGGCTGCGGGCTCGCCTGTGCCGCCTAGGCCCCGACGTACGAGGCCCGCTCGGGGGGCGGTTTTTTGCCCGAATCCGGCACGGGGCTTGCGAACATCCGGGGATTTCTCCCATGCCAAAGGGGCCAGCCCCGAAAGCTGTGGCCAGCCCTCGGCGTCCACTGCCGCCGCTTCCACGGCACCACAGAGCCTGGGGCTGCGGGCTCGCCTGTGCCGCCGAGGCCCCGACGTACGAGGCCCGCTCGGGGGGCGTTTTTTTGCCCGAAGCCGGCACGGGGCTTGCGAACGTCCGGGGATTTCTCCCACGCCAAAGGGGCCAGCCCCGAAAGCTGTGGCCAGCCCTCGGCGTCCACTGCCGCCGCTTCCACGGCACCACAGAGCCTGGGGCTGCGGGCTCGCCTGTGCCGCCTAGGCCCCGACGTACGAGGCCCGCTCGGGGGGCGTTTTTTTGCCCGAAGCCGGCACGGGGCTTGCGAACGTCCGGGGATTTCTCCCACGCCAAAGGGGCCAGCCCCGAAAGCTGTGGCCGGCCCTCGGCCCCCACTGCCGCCGCTTCCACGGCACCACAGAGCCTGGGGCTGCGGGCTCGCCTGTGCCGCCTCGGCCCCGACGTACGAGGCCCGCTCGGGGGGCATTTTTTTGCCCAAAGCCGGCACGGGGCTTGCGAACATCCGGGCATTTCTCCCACGCCAAAGGGGCCAGCCCCGAAAGCTGTGGCCAGCCCTTGGCGTCCACTGCCGCCGCTTCCACGGCACCACAGAGCCTGGGGCTGCGGGCTCGCCTGTGCCGCCGAGGCCCCGACGTACGAGGCCCGCTCGGGGGGCGTTTTTTTGCCCGAAGCCGGCACGGGGCTTGCGAACGTCCGGGGATTTCTCCCACGCCAAAGGGGCCAGCCCCGAAAGCTGTGGCCACCCCTCGGCGTCCACTGCCGCCGCTTCCACGGCACCACAGACCCTGGGGCTGCGGGCTCGCCTGTGCCGCCTAGGCCCCGACGTACGAAGCCCGCTCGGGGAGCGTTTTTTTGCCCGAAGCCGGCACGGGGCTTGCGAACGTCCGGGGATTTCTCCCACGCCAAAGGGGCCAGCCCCGAAAGCTGTGGCCGGCCCTCGGCCCCCACTGCCGCCGCTTCCACGGCACCACAGAGCCTGGGGCTGCGGGCTCGCCTGTGCCGCCTAGGCCCCGACGTACGAGGCCCGCTCGGGGGGCGTTTTTTTGCCCGAAGCCGGCACGGGGCTTGCGAACGTCCGGGGATTTCTCCCACGCCAAAGGGGCCAGCCCCGAAAGCTGTGGCCAGCCCTCGGCGTCCACTGCTGCCGCTTCCACGGCACCACAGAGCCTGGGGCTGCGGGCTCGCCTGTGCTTCTTAGGCCCCGACGTACGAGGCCCGCTCGCGGGGGCGTTTTTTTGCCCGAAGCCGGCACGGGGCTTGCGAACGTCCGGGGATTTCTCCCACGCCAAAGGGGCCAGCCCCGAAAGCTGTGGCCGGCCCTCGGCCCCCACTGCCGCTGCTTCCACGGCACCACAGAGCCTGGGGCTGCGGGCTCGCCTGTGCTGCCTAGGCCCCGACGTACGAGGCCCGCTCGGGGGGCGTTTTTTTTGCCCGAAGCCGGCACGGGGCTTGCGAACGTCCGGGGATTTCTCCCACGCCAAAGGGGCCAGCCCCGAAAGCTGCGGCCAGCCCTCGGCGTCCACTGCTGCCGCTTCCACGGCACCACAGAGCCTGGGGCTGCGGGCTCGCCTGTGCCGCCGAGGCCCCGACGTACGAGGCCCGCTCGGGGGGCGTTTTTTTTGCCCGAAGCCGGCACGGGGCTTGCGAACGTCCGGGGATTTCTCCCACGCCAAAGGGGCCAGCCCCGAAAGCTGTGGCCAGCCCTCGGCCCCCACTGCCGCCGCTTCCACGGCACCACAGAGCCTGGGGCTGCGGGCTCGCCTGTGCCGCCTAGGCCCCGACGTACGAGGCCCGCTCGGGGGGCGTTTTTTTTGCCCGAAGCCGGCACGGGGCTTGCGCACGTCCGGGGATTTCTCCCACGCCAAAGGGGCCAGCCCCGAAAGCTGTGGCCGGCCCTCGGCCCCCAATGCCGCCGCTTCCACGGCACCACAGAGCCTGGGGCTGCGGGCTCGCCTGTGCCGCCTAGGCCCCGACGTACGAGGCCCGCTCGGGGGGCGTTTTTTTTGCCCGAAGCCGGCACGGGGCTTGCGAACGTCCGGGGATTTCTCCCACGCCAAAGGGGCCAGCCCCGAAAGCTGTGGCCGGCCCTCGGCCCCCACTGCCGCCGCTTCCACGGCACCACAGAGCCTGGGGCTGCGGGCTCGCCTGTGCCGCCTAGGCCCCGACGTACGAGGCCCGCTCGGGGGGCGTTTTTTTGCCCAAAGCCGGCACGGGGCTTGCGAACGTCCGGGGATTTCTCCCACGCCAAAGGGGCCAGCCCCGAAAGCTGTGGCCGGCCCTCGGCGTCCACTGCCGCCGCTTCCACGGCACCACAGAGCCTGGGGCTGCGGGCTCGCCTGTGCCGCCGAGGCCCCGACGTACGAGGCCCGCTCGGGGGGCGTTTTTTTGCCCGAAGCCGGCACGGGGCTTGCGAACGTCCGGGGATTTCTCCCACGCCAAAGGGGCCAGCCCCGAAAGCTGTGGCCACCCCTCGGCGTCCACTGCCGCCGCTTCCACGGCACCACAGAGCCTGGGGCTGCGGGCTCGCCTGTGCCGCCTAGGCCCCGACGTACGAAGCCCGCTCGGGGGGCGTTTTTTTGCCCGAAGCCGGCACGGGGCTTGCGAACGTCCGGGGATTTCTCCCACGCCAAAGGGGCCAGCCCCGAAAGCTGTGGCCGGCCCTCGGCCCCCACTGCCGCCGCTTCCACGGCACCACAGAGCCTGGGGCTGCGGGCTCGCCTGTGCCGCCTAGGCCCCGACGTACGAGGCCCGCTCGGGGGGCGTTTTTTTGCCCGAAGCCGGCACGGGGCTTGCGAACGTCCGGGGATTTCTCCCACGCCAAAGGGGCCAGCCCCGAAAGCTGTGGCCAGCCCTCGGCGTCCACTGCTGCCGCTTCCACGGCACCACAGAGCCTGGGGCTGCGGGCTCGCCTGTGCCGCCTAGGCCCCGACGTACGAGGCCCGCTCGGGGGGCGTTTTTTTGCCCGAAGCCGGCACGGGGCTTGCGAACGTCCGGGGATTTCTCCCACGCCAAAGGGGCCAGCCCCGAAAGCTGTGGCCAGCCCTCGGCGTCCACTGCTGCCGCTTCCACGGCACCACAGAGCCTGGGGCTGCGGGCTCGCCTGTGCCGCCGAGGCCCCGACGTACGAGGCCCGCTCGGGGGGCGTTTTTTTGCCCGAAGCCGGCACGGGGCTTGCGCACGTCCGGGGATTTCTCCCACGCCAAAGGGGCCAGCCCCGAAAGCTGTGGCCGGCCCTCGGCGTCCACTGCTGCCGCTTCCACGGCACCACAGAGCCTGGGGCTGCGGGCTCGCCTGTGCCGCCTAGGCCCCGACGTACGAGGCCCGCTCGGGGGGCGTTTTTTTGCCCGAAGCCGGCACGGGGCTTGCGAACGTCCGGGGATTTCTCCCACGCCAAAGGGGCCAGCCCCGAAAGCTGTGGCCGGCCCTCGGCCCCCAATGCCGCCGCTTCCACGGCACCACAGAGCCTGGGGCTGCGGGCTCGCCTGTGCCGCCTAGGCCCCGACGTACGAGGCCCGCTCGGGGGGCGTTTTTTTGCCCGAAGCCAGCACGGGGCTTGCGAACGTCTGGGGATTTCTCCCACGCCAAAGGGGCCAGCCCCGAAAGCTGTGGCCGGCCCTCGGCGTCCACTGCCGCCGCTTCCATGGCACCACAGAGCCTGGGGCTGCGGGCTCGCCTGTGCCGCCTAGGCCCCGACGTACGAGGCCCGCTCGGGGGGCGTTTTTTTTGCCCGAAGCCGGCACGGGGCTTGCGAACGTCCGGGGATTTCTCCCACGCCAAAGGGGCCAGCCCCGAAAGCTGTGGCCGGCCCTCGGCCCCCACTGCCGCCGGTTCCACAGCACCACAGAGCCTGGGGCTGCGGGCTCGCCTGTGCCGCCGAGGCCCCGACGTACGAAGCCCGCTCGGGGGGCGTTTTTTTGCCCGAAGCCGGCACGGGGCTTGCGAACGTCCGGGGATTTCTCCCACGCCAAAGGGGCCAGCCCCGAAAGCTGTGGCCGGCCCTCGGCGTCCACTGCCGCCGCTTCCACGGCACCACAGAGCCTGGGGCTGCGGGCTCGCCTGTGCCGCCTAGGCCCCGACGTACGAGGCCCGCTCGGGGGGCGTTTTTTTGCCCAAAGCCGGCACGGGGCTTGCGAACGTCCGGGGATTTCTCCCACGCCAAAGGGGCCAGCCCCGAAAGCTGTGGCCAGCCCTCGGCGTCCACTGCCGCCGCTTCCACGGCACCACAGAGCCTGGGGCTGCGGGCTCGCCTGTGCCGCCTAGGCCCCGACGTACGAGGCCCGCTCGGGGGGCGTTTTTTTGCCCGAAGCCGGCACGGGGCTTGCGAACGTCCGGGGATTTCTCCCACGCCAAAGGGGCCAGCCCCGAAAGCTGTGGCCGGCCCTCGGCCCCCACTGCCACCGCTTCCACGGCACCACAGAGCCTGGGGCTGCGGGCTCGCCTGTGCCGCCTCGGCCCCGACGTACGAGGCCCGCTCGGGGGGCGTTTTTTTGCCCAAAGCCGGCACGGGGCTTGCGAACGTCCGGGGATTTCTCCCACGCCAAAGGGGCCAGCCCCGAAAGCTGTGGCCAGCCCTCGGCGTCCACTGCTGCCGCTTCCACGGCACCACAGAGCCTGGGGCTGCGGGCTCGCCTGTGCTTCTTAGGCCCCGACGTACGAGGCCCGCTCGGGGGGCGTTTTTTTGCCCGAAGCCGGCACGGGGCTTGCGAACGTCCGGGGATTTCTCCCACGCCAAAGGGGCCAGCCCCGAAAGCTGTGGCCGGCCCTCGGCCCCCACTGCCGCTGCTTCCACGGCACCACAGAGCCTGGGGCTGCGGGCTCGCCTGTGCCGCCGAGGCCCCCGACGTACGAGGCCCGCTCGGGGGGCGTTTTTTTTGCCCGAAGCCGGCACGGGGCTTGCGAACGTCCGGGGATTTCTCCCACGCCAAAGGGGCCAGCCCCGAAAGCTGTGGCCAGCCCTCGGCCCCCACTGCCGCCGCTTCCACGGCACCACAGAGCCTGGGGCTGCGGGCTCGCCTGTGCCGCCTAGGCCCCGACGTACGAGGCCCGCTCGGGGGGCGTTTTTTTTGCCCGAAGCCGGCACGGGGCTTGCGCACGTCCGGGGATTTCTCCCACGCCAAAGGGGCCAGCCCCGAAAGCTGTGGCCAGCCCTCGGCCCCCAATGCCGCCGCTTCCACGGCACCACAGAGCCTGGGGCTGCGGGCTCGCCTGTGCCGCCTAGGCCCCGACGTACGAGGCCCGCTCGGGGGGCGTTTTTTTTGCCCGAAGCCGGCACGGGGCTTGCGAACGTCCGGGGATTTCTCCCACGCCAAAGGGGCCAGCCCCGAAAGCTGTGGCCGGCCCTCGGCCCCCACTGCCGCCGCTTCCACGGCACCACAGAGCCTGGGGCTGCGGGCTCGCCTGTGCCGCCTAGGCCCCGACGTACGAGGCCCGCTCGGGGGGCGTTTTTTTGCCCAAAGCCGGCACGGGGCTTGCGAACGTCCGGGGATTTCTCCCACGCCAAAGGGGCCAGCCCCGAAAGCTGTGGCCAGCCCTCGGCGTCCACTGCCGCCGCTTCCACGGCACCACAGAGCCTGGGGCTGCGGGCTCGCCTGTGCCGCCGAGGCCCCGACGTACGAGGCCCGCTCGGGGGGCGTTTTTTTGCCCGAAGCCGGCACGGGGCTTGCGAACGTCCGGGGATTTCTCCCACGCCAAAGGGGCCAGCCCCGAAAGCTGTGGCCACCCCTCGGCGTCCACTGCCGCCGCTTCCACGGCACCACAGAGCCTGGGGCTGCGGGCTCGCCTGTGCCGCCTAGGCCCCGACGTACGAAGCCCGCTCGGGGGGCGTTTTTTTGCCCGAAGCCGGCACGGGGCTTGCGAACGTCCGGGGATTTCTCCCACGCCAAAGGGGCCAGCCCCGAAAGCTGTGGCCGGCCCTCGGCCCCCACTGCCGCCGCTTCCACGGCACCACAGAGCCTGGGGCTGCGGGCTCGCCTGTGCCGCCTAGGCCCCGACGTACGAGGCCCGCTCGGGGGGCGTTTTTTTGCCCGAAGCCGGCACGGGGCTTGCGAACGTCCGGGGATTTCTCCCACGCCAAAGGGGCCAGCCCCGAAAGCTGTGGCCAGCCCTCGGCGTCCACTGCTGCCGCTTCCACGGCACCACAGAGCCTGGGGCTGCGGGCTCGCCTGTGCCGCCTAGGCCCCGACGTACGAGGCCCGCTCGGGGGGCGTTTTTTTTGCCCGAAGCCGGCACGGGGCTTGCGAACGTCCGGGGATTTCTCCCACGCCAAAGGGGCCAGCCCCGAAAGCTGTGGCCAGCCCTCGGCGTCCACTGCTGCCGCTTCCACGGCACCACAGAGCCTGGGGCTGCGGGCTCGCCTGTGCCGCCGAGGCCCCGACGTACGAGGCCCGCTCGGGGGGCGTTTTTTTTGCCCGAAGCCGGCACGGGGCTTGCGCACGTCCGGGGATTTCTCCCACGCCAAAGGGGCCAGCCCCGAAAGCTGTGGCCGGCCCTCGGCGTCCACTGCTGCCGCTTCCACGGCACCACAGAGCCTGGGGCTGCGGGCTCGCCTGTGCCGCCTAGGCCCCGACGTACGAGGCCCGCTCGGGGGGCGTTTTTTTTGCCCGAAGCCGGCACGGGGCTTGCGAACGTCCGGGGATTTCTCCCACGCCAAAGGGGCCAGCCCCGAAAGCTGTGGCCGGCCCTCGGCCCCCAATGCCGCCGCTTCCACGGCACCACAGAGCCTGGGGCTGCGGGCTCGCCTGTGCCGCCTAGGCCCCGACGTACGAGGCCCGCTCGGGGGGCGTTTTTTTGCCCGAAGCCAGCACGGGGCTTGCGAACGTCTGGGGATTTCTCCCACGCCAAAGGGGCCAGCCCCGAAAGCTGTGGCCGGCCCTCGGCGTCCACTGCCGCCGCTTCCATGGCACCACAGAGCCTGGGGCTGCGGGCTCGCCTGTGCCGCCTAGGCCCCGACGTACGAGGCCCGCTCGGGGGGCGTTTTTTTGCCCGAAGCCGGCACGGGGCTTGCGAACGTCCGGGGATTTCTCCCACGCCAAAGGGGCCAGCCCCGAAAGCTGTGGCCGGCCCTCGGCCCCCACTGCCGCCGGTTCCACAGCACCACAGAGCCTGGGGCTGCGGGCTCGCCTGTGCCGCCGAGGCCCCGACGTACGAAGCCCGCTCGGGGGGGCGTTTTTTTTGCCCGAAGCCGGCACGGGGCTTGCGAACGTCCGGGGATTTCTCCCACGCCAAAGGGGCCAGCCCCGAAAGCTGTGGCCGGCCCTCGGCGTCCACTGCCGCCGCTTCCACGGCACCACAGAGCCTGGGGCTGCGGGCTCGCCTGTGCCGCCTAGGCCCCGACGTACGAGGCCCGCTCGGGGGGCGTTTTTTTTGCCCAAAGCCGGCACGGGGCTTGCGAACGTCCGGGGATTTCTCCCACGCCAAAGGGGCCAGCCCCGAAAGCTGTGGCCAGCCCTCGGCGTCCACTGCCGCCGCTTCCACGGCACCACAGAGCCTGGGGCTGCGGGCTCGCCTGTGCCGCCTAGGCCCCGACGTACGAGGCCCGCTCGGGGGGCGTTTTTTTGCCCGAAGCCGGCACGGGGCTTGCGAACGTCCGGGGATTTCTCCCACGCCAAAGGGGCCAGCCCCGAAAGCTGTGGCCGGCCCTCGGCCCCCACTGCCACCGCTTCCACGGCACCACAGAGCCTGGGGCTGCGGGCTCGCCTGTGCCGCCTCGGCCCCGACGTACGAGGCCCGCTCGGGGGGCGTTTTTTTGCCCAAAGCCGGCACGGGGCTTGCGAACGTCCGGGGATTTCTCCCACGCCAAAGGGGCCAGCCCCGAAAGCTGTGGCCAGCCCTCGGCGTCCACTGCTGCCGCTTCCACGGCACCACAGAGCCTGGGGCTGCGGGCTCGCCTGTGCTTCTTAGGCCCCGACGTACGAGGCCCGCTCGGGGGGCGTTTTTTTGCCCGAAGCCGGCACGGGGCTTGCGAACGTCCGGGGATTTCTCCCACGCCAAAGGGGCCAGCCCCGAAAGCTGTGGCCGGCCCTCGGCCCCCACTGCCGCTGCTTCCACGGCACCACAGAGCCTGGGGCTGCGGGCTCGCCTGTGCCGCCGAGGCCCCGACGTACGAGGCCCGCTCGGGGGGCGTTTTTTTGCCCGAAGCCGGCACGGGGCTTGCGAACGTCCGGGGATTTCTCCCACGCCAAAGGGGCCAGCCCCGAAAGCTGTGGCCAGCCCTCGGCGTCCACTGCCGCCGCTTCCACGGCACCACAGAGCCTGGGGCTGCGGGCTCGCCTGTGCCGCCTAGGCCCCGACGTACGAGGCCCGCTCGGGGGGCGTTTTTTTGCCCGAAGCCAGCACGGGGCTTGCGAACGTCCGGGGATTTCTCCCACGCCAAAGGGGCCAGCCCCGAAAGCTGTGGCCGGCCCTCGGCCCCCACTGCCGCCGGTTCCACAGCACCACAGACCCTGGGGCTGCGGGCTCGCCTGTGCCGCCGAGGCCCCGACGTACGAAGCCCGCTCGGGGGGCGTTTTTTTTGCCCGAAGCCGGCACGGGGCTTGCGAACGTCCGGGGATTTCTCCCACGCCAAAGGGGCCAGCCCCGAAAGCTGTGGCCGGCCCTCGGCCCCCACTGCCGCCGCTTCCACGGCACCACAGAGCCTGGGGCTGCGGGCTCGCCTGTGCCGCCTAGGCCCCGACGTACGAGGCCCGCTCGGGGGGCGTTTTTTTTGCCCGAAGCCAGCACGGGGCTTGCGAACGTCCGGGGATTTCTCCCACGCCAAAGGGGCCAGCCCCGAAAGCTGTGGCCAGCCCTCGGCCCCCACTGCCGCCGCTTCCACGGCACCACAGAGCCTGGGGCTGCGGGCTCGCCTGTGCCGCCTAGGCCCCGACGTACGAGGGCCCGCTCGGGGGGCGTTTTTTTTGCCCGAAGCCAGCACGGGGCTTGCGAACGTCCGGGGATTTCTCCCACGCCAAAGGGGCCAGCCCCGAAAGCTGTGGGCCGGCCCTCGGCCCCCACTGCCGCTGCTTCCACGGCACCACAGAGCCTGGGGCTGCGGGCTCGCCTGTGCCGCCGAGGCCCCGACGTACGAGGCCCGCTCGGGGGGCGTTTTTTTTGCCCGAAGCCGGCACGGGGCTTGCGAACGTCCGGGGATTTCTCCCACGCCAAAGGGGCCAGCCCCGAAAGCTGTGGCCAGCCCTCGGCGTCCACTGCCGCCGCTTCCACGGCACCACAGAGCCTGGGGCTGCGGGCTCGCCTGTGCCGCCTAGGCCCCGACGTACGAAGCCCGCTCGGGGGGCGTTTTTTTTGCCCGAAGCCGGCACGGGGCTTGCGAACGTCCGGGGATTTCTCCCACGCCAAAGGGGCCAGCCCCGAAAGCTGTGGCCGGCCCTCGGCCCCCACTGCCGCCGCTTCCACGGCACCACAGAGCCTGGGGCTGCGGGCTCGCCTGTGCCGCCTAGGCCCCGACGTACGAGGCCCGCTCGGGGGGCGTTTTTTTTGCCCAAAGCCGGCACGGGGCTTGCGAACGTCCGGGGATTTCTCCCACGCCAAAGGGGCCAGCCCCGAAAGCTGTGGCCAGCCCTCGGCCCCCACTGCTGCCGCTTCCACGGCACCACAGAGCCTGGGGCTGCGGGCTCGCCTGTGCTTCTTAGGCCCCGACGTACGAGGCCCGCTCGGGGGGCATTTTTTTGCCCGAAGCCGGCACGGGGCTTGCGAACGTCCGGGGATTTCTCCCACGCCAAAGGGGCCAGCCCCGAAAGCTGTGGCCGGCCCTCGGCCCCCAATGCCGCCGCTTCCACGGCACCACAGAGCCTGGGGCTGCGGGCTCGCCTGTGCCGCCTAGGCCCCGACGTACGAGGCCCGCTCGGGGGGCGTTTTTTTTGCCCGAAGCCAGCACGGGGCTTGCGAACGTCTGGGGATTTCTCCCACGCCAAAGGGGCCAGCCCCGAAAGCTGTGGCCGGCCCTCGGCGTCCACTGCCGCCGCTTCCATGGCACCACAGAGCCTGGGGCTGCGGGCTCGCCTGTGCCGCCTAGGCCCCGACGTACGAGGCCCGCTCGGGGGGCGTTTTTTTGCCCGAAGCCGGCACGGGGCTTGCGAACGTCCGGGGATTTCTCCCACGCCAAAGGGGCAGCCCCGAAAGCTGTGGCCGGCCCTCGGCCCCCACTGCCGCCGGTTCCACAGCACCACAGAGCCTGGGGCTGCGGGCTCGCCTGTGCCGCCGAGGCCCCGACGTACGAAGCCCGCTCGGGGGGCGTTTTTTTGCCCGAAGCCGGCACGGGGCTTGCGAACGTCCGGGGATTTCTCCCACGCCAAAGGGGCCAGCCCCGAAAGCTGTGGCCGGCCCTCGGCGTCCACTGCCGCCGCTTCCACGGCACCACAGAGCCTGGGGCTGCGGGCTCGCCTGTGCCGCCTAGGCCCCGACGTACGAGGCCCGCTCGGGGGGCGTTTTTTTGCCCAAAGCCGGCACGGGGCTTGCGAACGTCCGGGGATTTCTCCCACGCCAAAGGGGCCAGCCCCGAAAGCTGTGGCCAGCCCTCGGCGTCCACTGCCGCCGCTTCCACGGCACCACAGAGCCTGGGGCTGCGGGCTCGCCTGTGCCGCCTAGGCCCCGACGTACGAGGCCCGCTCGGGGGGCGTTTTTTTTGCCCGAAGCCGGCACGGGGCTTGCGAACGTCCGGGGATTTCTCCCACGCCAAAGGGGCCAGCCCCGAAAGCTGTGGCCGGCCCTCGGCCCCCACTGCCACCGCTTCCACGGCACCACAGAGCCTGGGGCTGCGGGCTCGCCTGTGCCGCCTCGGCCCCGACGTACGAGGCCCGCTCGGGGGGCGTTTTTTTGCCCAAAGCCGGCACGGGGCTTGCGAACGTCCGGGGATTTCTCCCACGCCAAAGGGGCCAGCCCCGAAAGCTGTGGCCAGCCCTCGGCGTCCACTGCTGCCGCTTCCACGGCACCACAGAGCCTGGGGCTGCGGGCTCGCCTGTGCTTCTTAGGCCCCGACGTACGAGGCCCGCTCGGGGGGCGTTTTTTTTGCCCGAAGCCGGCACGGGGCTTGCGAACGTCCGGGGATTTCTCCCACGCCAAAGGGGCCAGCCCCGAAAGCTGTGGCCGGCCCTCGGCCCCCACTGCCGCTGCTTCCACGGCACCACAGAGCCTGGGGCTGCGGGCTCGCCTGTGCCGCCGAGGCCCCGACGTACGAGGCCCGCTCGGGGGGCGTTTTTTTTGCCCGAAGCCGGCACGGGGCTTGCGAACGTCCGGGGATTTCTCCCACGCCAAAGGGGCCAGCCCCGAAAGCTGTGGCCAGCCCTCGGCGTCCACTGCCGCCGCTTCCACGGCACCACAGAGCCTGGGGCTGCGGGCTCGCCTGTGCCGCCTAGGCCCCGACGTACGAGGCCCGCTCGGGGGGCGTTTTTTTGCCCGAAGCCAGCACGGGGCTTGCGAACGTCCGGGGATTTCTCCCACGCCAAAGGGGCCAGCCCCGAAAGCTGTGGCCGGCCCTCGGCCCCCACTGCCGCCGGTTCCACAGCACCACAGACCCTGGGGCTGCGGGCTCGCCTGTGCCGCCGAGGCCCCGACGTACGAAGCCCGCTCGGGGGGCGTTTTTTTGCCCGAAGCCGGCACGGGGCTTGCGAACGTCCGGGGATTTCTCCCACGCCAAAGGGGCCAGCCCCGAAAGCTGTGGCCGGCCCTCGGCCCCCACTGCCGCCGCGTCCACGGCACCACAGAGCCTGGGGCTGCGGGCTCGCCTGTGCCGCCTAGGCCCCGACGTACGAGGCCCGCTCGGGGGGCGTTTTTTTGCCCGAAGCCAGCACGGGGCTTGCGAACGTCCGGGGATTTCTCCCACGCCAAAGGGGCCAGCCCCGAAAGCTGTGGCCAGCCCTCGGCCCCCACTGCCGCCGCTTCCACGGCACCACAGAGCCTGGGGCTGCGGGCTCGCCTGTGCCGCCTAGGCCCCGACGTACGAGGCCCGCTCGGGGGGCGTTTTTTTTGCCCGAAGCCGGCACGGGGCTTGCGAACGTCCGGGGATTTCTCCCACGCCAAAGGGGCAGCCCCGAAAGCTGTGGCCGGCCCTCGGCCCCCACTGCCGCCGGTTCCACAGCACCACAGAGCCTGGGGCTGCGGGCTCGCCTGTGCCGCCGAGGCCCCGACGTACGAAGCCCGCTCGGGGGGCGTTTTTTTGCCCGAAGCCGGCACGGGGCTTGCGAACGTCCGGGGATTTCTCCCACGCCAAAGGGGCCAGCCCCGAAAGCTGTGGCCGGCCCTCGGCGTCCACTGCCGCCGCTTCCACGGCACCACAGAGCCTGGGGCTGCGGGCTCGCCTGTGCCGCCTAGGCCCCGACGTACGAGGCCCGCTCGGGGGGCGTTTTTTTGCCCAAAGCCGGCACGGGGCTTGCGAACGTCCGGGGATTTCTCCCACGCCAAAGGGGCCAGCCCCGAAAGCTGTGGCCAGCCCTCGGCGTCCACTGCCGCCGCTTCCACGGCACCACAGAGCCTGGGGCTGCGGGCTCGCCTGTGCCGCCTAGGCCCCGACGTACGAGGCCCGCTCGGGGGGCGTTTTTTTGCCCGAAGCCGGCACGGGGCTTGCGAACGTCCGGGGATTTCTCCCACGCCAAAGGGGCCAGCCCCGAAAGCTGTGGCCGGCCCTCGGCCCCCACTGCCACCGCTTCCACGGCACCACAGAGCCTGGGGCTGCGGGCTCGCCTGTGCCGCCTCGGCCCCGACGTACGAGGCCCGCTCGGGGGGCGTTTTTTTGCCCAAAGCCGGCACGGGGCTTGCGAACGTCCGGGGATTTCTCCCACGCCAAAGGGGCCAGCCCCGAAAGCTGTGGCCAGCCCTCGGCGTCCACTGCTGCCGCTTCCACGGCACCACAGAGCCTGGGGCTGCGGGCTCGCCTGTGCTTCTTAGGCCCCGACGTACGAGGCCCGCTCGGGGGGCGTTTTTTTGCCCGAAGCCGGCACGGGGCTTGCGAACGTCCGGGGATTTCTCCCACGCCAAAGGGGCCAGCCCCGAAAGCTGTGGCCGGCCCTCGGCCCCCACTGCCGCTGCTTCCACGGCACCACAGAGCCTGGGGCTGCGGGCTCGCCTGTGCCGCCGAGGCCCCGACGTACGAGGCCCGCTCGGGGGGCGTTTTTTTGCCCGAAGCCGGCACGGGGCTTGCGAACGTCCGGGGATTTCTCCCACGCCAAAGGGGCCAGCCCCGAAAGCTGTGGCCAGCCCTCGGCGTCCACTGCCGCCGCTTCCACGGCACCACAGAGCCTGGGGCTGCGGGCTCGCCTGTGCCGCCTAGGCCCCGACGTACGAGGCCCGCTCGGGGGGCGTTTTTTTTGCCCGAAGCCAGCACGGGGCTTGCGAACGTCCGGGGATTTCTCCCACGCCAAAGGGGCCAGCCCCGAAAGCTGTGGCCGGCCCTCGGCCCCCACTGCCGCCGGTTCCACAGCACCACAGACCCTGGGGCTGCGGGCTCGCCTGTGCCGCCGAGGCCCCGACGTACGAAGCCCGCTCGGGGGGCGTTTTTTTGCCCGAAGCCGGCACGGGGCTTGCGAACGTCCGGGGATTTCTCCCACGCCAAAGGGGCCAGCCCCGAAAGCTGTGGCCGGCCCTCGGCCCCCACTGCCGCCGCGTCCACGGCACCACAGAGCCTGGGGCTGCGGGCTCGCCTGTGCCGCCTAGGCCCCGACGTACGAGGCCCGCTCGGGGGGCGTTTTTTTTGCCCGAAGCCAGCACGGGGCTTGCGAACGTCCGGGGATTTCTCCCACGCCAAAGGGGCCAGCCCCGAAAGCTGTGGCCAGCCCTCGGCCCCCACTGCCGCCGCTTCCACGGCACCACAGAGCCTGGGGCTGCGGGCTCGCCTGTGCCGCCTAGGCCCCGACGTACGAGGCCCGCTCGGGGGGCGTTTTTTTTGCCCGAAGCCAGCACGGGGCTTGCGAACGTCCGGGGATTTCTCCCACGCCAAAGGGGCCAGCCCCGAAAGCTGTGGCCGGCCCTCGGCCCCCACTGCCGCTGCTTCCACGGCACCACAGAGCCTGGGGCTGCGGGCTCGCCTGTGCCGCCGAGGCCCCGACGTACGAGGCCCGCTCGGGGGGCGTTTTTTTTGCCCGAAGCCGGCACGGGGCTTGCGAACGTCCGGGGATTTCTCCCACGCCAAAGGGGCCAGCCCCGAAAGCTGTGGCCAGCCCTCGGCGTCCACTGCCGCCGCTTCCACGGCACCACAGAGCCTGGGGCTGCGGGCTCGCCTGTGCCGCCTAGGCCCCGACGTACGAAGCCCGCTCGGGGGGCGTTTTTTTGCCCGAAGCCGGCACGGGGCTTGCGAACGTCCGGGGATTTCTCCCACGCCAAAGGGGCCAGCCCCGAAAGCTGTGGCCGGCCCTCGGCCCCCACTGCCGCCGCTTCCACGGCACCACAGAGCCTGGGGCTGCGGGCTCGCCTGTGCCGCCTAGGCCCCGACGTACGAGGCCCGCTCGGGGGGCGTTTTTTTGCCCAAAGCCGGCACGGGGCTTGCGAACGTCCGGGGATTTCTCCCACGCCAAAGGGGCCAGCCCCGAAAGCTGTGGCCAGCCCTCGGCCCCCACTGCTGCCGCTTCCACGGCACCACAGAGCCTGGGGCTGCGGGCTCGCCTGTGCTTCTTAGGCCCCGACGTACGAGGCCCGCTCGGGGGGCATTTTTTTGCCCGAAGCCGGCACGGGGCTTGCGAACGTCCGGGGATTTCTCCCACGCCAAAGGGGCCAGCCCCGAAAGCTGTGGCCGGCCCTCGGCGTCCACTGCCGCCGCTTCCACGGCACCACAGAGCCTGGGGCTGCGGGCTCGCCTGTGCCGCCTAGGCCCCGACGTACGAGGCCCGCTCGGGGGGCGTTTTTTTTGCCCGAAGCCGGCATGGGGCTTGCGAACATCCGGGGATTTCTCCCACGCCAAAGGGGCCAGCCCCGAAAGCTGTGGCCAGCCCTCGGCGTCCACTGCCGCCGCTTCCATGGCACCACAGAGCCTGGGGCTGCGGGCTCGCCTGTGCCGCCTAGGCCCCGACGTACGAGGCCCGCTCGGGGGGCGTTTTTTTTGCCCGAAGCCGGCACGGGGCTTGCGAACGTCCGGGGATTTCTCCCACGCCAAAGGGGCCAGCCCCGAAAGCTGTGGCCGGCCCTCGGCCCCCACTGCCGCCGGTTCCACAGCACCACAGAGCCTGGGGCTGCGGGCTCGCCTGTGCCGCCGAGGCCCCGACGTACGAAGCCCGCTCGGGGGGCGTTTTTTTGCCCGAAGCCGGCACGGGGCTTGCGAACGTCCGGGGATTTCTCCCACGCCAAAGGGGCCAGCCCCGAAAGCTGTGGCCGGCCCTCGGCCCCCACTGCCGCCGCTTCCACGGCACCACAGAGCCTGGGGCTGCGGGCTCGCCTGTGCCGCCTAGGCCCCGACGTACGAGGCCCGCTCGGGGGGCGTTTTTTTGCCCAAAGCCGGCACGGGGCTTGCGAACGTCCGGGGATTTCTCCCACGCCAAAGGGGCCAGCCCCGAAAGCTGTGGCCAGCCCTCGGCGTCCACTGCCGCCGCTTCCACGGCACCACAGAGCCTGGGGCTGCGGGCTCGCCTGTGCCGCCTAGGCCCCGACGTACGAGGCCCGCTCGGGGGGCGTTTTTTTTGCCCGAAGCCGGCACGGGGCTTGCGAACGTCCGGGGATTTCTCCCACGCCAAAGGGGCCAGCCCCGAAAGCTGTGGCCGGCCCTCGGCGTCCACTGCTGCCGCTTCCACGGCACCACAGAGCCTGGGCCTGCGGGCTCGCCTGTGCCGCCTAGGCCCCGACGTACGAGGCCCGCTCGGGGGGCGTTTTTTTGCCCGAAGCCGGCACGGGGCTTGCGAACGTCCGGGGATTATCCCACGCCAAAGGGGCCAGCCCCGAAAGCTGTGGCCGGCCCTCGGCCCCCACTGCCGCCGCTTCCACGGCACCACAGAGCCTGGGGCTGCGGGCTCGCCTGTGCCGCCTAGGCCCCGACGTACGAGGCCCGCTCGGGGGGCGTTTTTTTTCCCGAAGCCGGCACGGGGCTTGCGAACGTCTGGGGATTTCTCCCACGCCAAAGGGGCCAGCCCCGAAAGCTGTGGCCGGCCCTCGGCCCCCACTGCCGCCGCTTCCACGGCACCACAGAGCCTGGGGCTGCGGGCTCGCCTGTGCCGCCTAGGCCCCGACGTACGAGGCCCGCTCGGGGGGCGTTTTTTTGCCCGAAGCCGGCACGGGGTTTGCGCACGTCCGGGGATTTCTCCCACGCGAAAGGGGCCAGCCCCGAAAGCTGTGGCCGGCCCTCGGCGTCCACTGCTGCCGCTTCCACGGCACCACAGAGCCTGGGGCTGCGGGCTCGCCTGTGCCGCCTAGGCCCCGACGTACGAGGCCCGCTCGGGGGGCGTTTTTTTGCCCGAAGCCGGCACGGGGCTTGCGAACGTCCGGGGATTTCTCCCACGCCAAAGGGGCCAGCCCCGAAAGCTGGGGCCGGCCCTCGGCCCCCAATGCCGCCGCTTCCACGGCACCACAGAGCCTGGGGCTGCGGGCTCGCCTGTGCCGCCGAGGCCCCGACGTACGAGGCCCGCTCGGGGGGCGTTTTTTTGCCCGAAGCCGGCACGGGGCTTGCGAACGTCCGGGGATTTCTCCCACGCCAAAGGGGCCAGCCCCGAAAGCTGTGGCCAGCCCTCGGCGTCCACTGCCGCCGCTTCCACGGCACCACAGAGCCTGGGGCTGCGGGCTCGCCTGTGCCGCCTAGGCCCCGACGTACGAGGCCCGCTCGGGGGGGCGTTTTTTTGCCCGAAGTCGGCACGGGGCTTGCGAACGTCCGGGGATTTCTCCCACGCCAAAGGGGCCAGCCCCGAAAGCTGTGGCCGGCCCTCGGCCCCCACTGCCGCCGCTTCCACGGCACCACAGAGCCTGGGGCTGCGGGCTCGCCTGTGCCGCCGAGGCCCCGACGTACGAGGCCCGCTCGGGGGGCATTTTTTTGCCCAAAGCCGGCACGGGGCTTGCGAACGTCCGGGCATTTCTCCCACGCCAAAGGGGCCAGCCCCGAAAGCTGTGGCCAGCCCTTGGCGTCCACTGCCGCCGCTTCCACGGCACCACAGAGCCTGGGGCTGCGGGCTCGCCTGTGCCGCCGAGGCCCCGACGTACGAAGCCCGCTCGGGGGGCGTTTTTTTGCCCGAAGCCGGCACGGGGCTTGCGAACGTCCGGGGATTTCTCCCACGCCAAAGGGGCCAGCCCCGAAAGCTGTGGCCGGCCCTCGGCCCCCACTGCCGCCGCTTCCACGGCACCACAGAGCCTGGGGCTGCGGGCTCGCCTGTGCCGCCTAGGCCCCGACGTACGAGGCCCGCTCGGGGGGCGTTTTTTTGCCCAAAGCCGGCACGGGGCTTGCGAACGTCCGGGGATTTCTCCCACGCCAAAGGGGCCAGCCCCGAAAGCTGTGGCCAGCCCTCGGCGTCCACTGCCGCCGCTTCCACGGCACCACAGAGCCTGGGGCTGCGGGCTCGCCTGTGCCGCCTAGGCCCCGACGTACGAGGCCCGCTCGGGGGGCGTTTTTTTGCCCGAAGCCGGCACGGGGCTTGCGAACGTCCGGGGATTTCTCCCACGCCAAAGGGGCCAGCCCCGAAAGCTGTGGCCGGCCCTCGGCGTCCACTGCCGCCGCTTCCACGGCACCACAGAGCCTGGGCCTGCGGGCTCGCCTGTGCCGCCTAGGCCCCGACGTACGAGGCCCGCTCGGGGGGCGTTTTTTTGCCCGAAGCCGGCACGGGGCTTGCGAACGTCCGGGGATTATCCCACGCCAAAGGGGCCAGCCCCGAAAGCTGTGGCCGGCCCTCGGCCCCCACTGCCGCCGCTTCCACGGCACCACAGAGCCTGGGGCTGCGGGCTCGCCTGTGCCGCCTAGGCCCCGACGTACGAGGCCCGCTCGGGGGGCGTTTTTTTTCCCGAAGCCGGCACGGGGCTTGCGAACGTCTGGGGATTTCTCCCACGCCAAAGGGGCCAGCCCCGAAAGCTGTGGCCGGCCCTCGGCCCCCACTGCCGCCGCTTCCACGGCACCACAGAGCCTGGGGCTGCGGGCTCGCCTGTGCCGCCTAGGCCCCGACGTACGAGGCCCGCTCGGGGGGCGTTTTTTTGCCCGAAGCCGGCACGGGGCTTGCGCACGTCCGGGGATTTCTCCCACGCGAAAGGGGCCAGCCCCGAAAGCTGTGGCCGGCCCTCGGCGTCCACTGCTGCCGCTTCCACGGCACCACAGAGCCTGGGGCTGCGGGCTCGCCTGTGCCGCCTAGGCCCCGACGTACGAGGCCCGCTCGGGGGGCGTTTTTTTGCCCGAAGACGGCACGGGGCTTGCGAACGTCCGGGGATTTCTCCCACGCCAAAGGGGCCAGCCCCGAAAGCTGTGGCCGGCCCTCGGCCCCCAATGCCGCCGCTTCCACGGCACCACAGAGCCTGGGGCTGCGGGCTCGCCTGTGCCGCCGAGGCCCCGACGTACGAGGCCCGCTCGGGGGGCGTTTTTTTGCCCGAAGCCGGCACGGGGCTTGCGAACATCCGGGGATTTCTCCCACGCCAAAGGGGCCAGCCCCGAAAGCTGTGGCCAGCCCTCGGCGTCCACTGCCGCCGCTTCCACGGCACCACAGAGCCTGGGGCTGCGGGCTCGCCTGTGCCGCCTAGGCCCCGACGTACGAGGCCCGCTCGGGGGGCGTTTTTTTGCCCGAAGCCGGCACGGGGCTTGCGAACGTCCGGGGATTTCTCCCACGCCAAAGGGGCCAGCCCCGAAAGCTGTGGCCGGCCCTCGGCCCCCACTGCCGCCGCTTCCACGGCACCACAGAGCCTGGGGCTGCGGGCTCGCCTGTGCCGCCGAGGCCCCGACGTACGAGGCCCGCTCGGGGGGCGTTTTTTTGCCCAAAGCCGGCACGGGGCTTGCGAACGTCCGGGCATTTCTCCCACGCCAAAGGGGCCAGCCCCGAAAGCTGTGGCCAGCCCTTGGCGTCCACTGCCGCCGCTTCCACGGCACCACAGAGCCTGGGGCTGCGGGCTCGCCTGTGCCGCCGAGGCCCCGACGTACGAGGCCCGCTCGGGGGGCGTTTTTTTGCCCGAAGCCGGCACGGGGCTTGCGAATGTCCGGGGATTTCTCCCACGCCAAAGGGGCCAGCCCCGAAAGCTGTGGCCACCCCTCGGCGTCCACTGCCGCCGCTTCCACGGCACCACAGAGCCTGGGGCTGCGGGCTCGCCTGTGCCGCCTAGGCCCCGACGTACGAGGCCCGCTCGGGGGGGCGTTTTTTTGCCCAAAGCCGGCACGGGGCTTGCGAACGTCCGGGGATTTCTCCCACGCCAAAGGGGCCAGCCCCGAAAGCTGTGGCCAGCCCTCGGCGTCCACTGCCGCCGCTTCCACGGCACCACAGAGCCTGGGGCTGCGGGCTCGCCTGTGCCGCCTAGGCCCCGACGTACGAGGCCCGCTCGGGGGGCGTTTTTTTTGCCCGAAGCCGGCACGGGGCTTGCGAACGTCCGGGGATTTCTCCCACGCCAAAGGGGCCAGCCCCGAAAGCTGTGGCCGGCCCTCGGCGTCCACTGCTGCCGCTTCCACGGCACCACAGAGCCTGGGCCTGCGGGCTCGCCTGTGCCGCCTAGGCCCCGACGTACGAGGCCCGCTCGGGGGGCGTTTTTTTTGCCCGAAGCCGGCACGGGGCTTGCGAACGTCCGGGGATTATCCCACGCCAAAGGGGCCAGCCCCGAAAGCTGTGGCCGGCCCTCGGCCCCCACTGCCGCCGCTTCCACGGCACCACAGAGCCTGGGGCTGCGGGCTCGCCTGTGCCGCCTAGGCCCCGACGTACGAGGCCCGCTCGGGGGGCGTTTTTTTTCCCGAAGCCGGCACGGGGCTTGCGAACGTCTGGGGATTTCTCCCACGCCAAAGGGGCCAGCCCCGAAAGCTGTGGCCGGCCCTCGGCCCCCACTGCCGCCGCTTCCACGGCACCACAGAGCCTGGGGCTGCGGGCTCGCCTGTGCCGCCTAGGCCCCGACGTACGAGGCCCGCTCGGGGGGCGTTTTTTTTGCCCGAAGCCGGCACGGGGCTTGCGCACGTCCGGGGATTTCTCCCACGCGAAAGGGGCCAGCCCCGAAAGCTGTGGCCGGCCCTCGGCGTCCACTGCTGCCGCTTCCACGGCACCACAGAGCCTGGGGCTGCGGGCTCGCCTGTGCCGCCTAGGCCCCGACGTACGAGGCCCGCTCGGGGGGCGTTTTTTTGCCCGAAGCCGGCACGGGGCTTGCGAACGTCCGGGGATTTCTCCCACGCCAAAGGGGCCAGCCCCGAAAGCTGGGGCCGGCCCTCGGCCCCCAATGCCGCCGCTTCCACGGCACCACAGAGCCTGGGGCTGCGGGCTCGCCTGTGCCGCCGAGGCCCCGACGTACGAGGCCCGCTCGGGGGGCGTTTTTTTGCCCGAAGCCGGCACGGGGCTTGCGAACGTCCGGGGATTTCTCCCACGCCAAAGGGGCCAGCCCCGAAAGCTGTGGCCAGCCCTCGGCGTCCACTGCCGCCGCTTCCACGGCACCACAGAGCCTGGGGCTGCGGGCTCGCCTGTGCCGCCTAGGCCCCGACGTACGAGGCCCGCTCGGGGGGCGTTTTTTTGCCCGAAGCCGGCACGGGGCTTGCGAACGTCCGGGGATTTCTCCCACGCCAAAGGGGCCAGCCCCGAAAGCTGTGGCCGGCCCTCGGCCCCCACTGCCGCCGCTTCCACGGCACCACAGAGCCTGGGGCTGCGGGCTCGCCTGTGCCGCCGAGGCCCCGACGTACGAGGCCCGCTCGGGGGGCATTTTTTTGCCCAAAGCCGGCACGGGGCTTGCGAACGTCCGGGCATTTCTCCCACGCCAAAGGGGCCAGCCCCGAAAGCTGTGGCCAGCCCTTGGCGTCCACTGCCGCCGCTTCCACGGCACCACAGAGCCTGGGGCTGCGGGCTCGCCTGTGCCGCCGAGGCCCCGACGTACGAAGCCCGCTCGGGGGGCGTTTTTTTGCCCGAAGCCGGCACGGGGCTTGCGAACGTCCGGGGATTTCTCCCACGCCAAAGGGGCCAGCCCCGAAAGCTGTGGCCGGCCCTCGGCCCCCACTGCCGCCGCTTCCACGGCACCACAGAGCCTGGGGCTGCGGGCTCGCCTGTGCCGCCTAGGCCCCGACGTACGAGGCCCGCTCGGGGGGCGTTTTTTTGCCCGAAGCCGGCACGGGGCTTGCGAACGTCCGGGGATTTCTCCCACGCCAAAGGGGCCAGCCCCGAAAGCTGTGGCCAGCCCTCGGCGTCCACTGCCGCCGCTTCCACGGCACCACAGAGCCTGGGGCTGCGGGCTCGCCTGTGCCGCCTAGGCCCCGACGTACGAGGCCCGCTCGGGGGGCGTTTTTTTGCCCGAAGCCGGCACGGGGCTTGCGAACGTCCGGGGATTTCTCCCACGCCAAAGGGGCCAGCCCCGAAAGCTGTGGCCGGCCCTCGGCGTCCACTGCCGCCGCTTCCACGGCACCACAGAGCCTGGGCCTGCGGGCTCGCCTGTGCCGCCTAGGCCCCGACGTACGAGGCCCGCTCGGGGGGCGTTTTTTTGCCCGAAGCCGGCACGGGGCTTGCGAACGTCCGGGGATTATCCCACGCCAAAGGGGCCAGCCCCGAAAGCTGTGGCCGGCCCTCGGCCCCCACTGCCGCCGCTTCCACGGCACCACAGAGCCTGGGGCTGCGGGCTCGCCTGTGCCGCCTAGGCCCCGACGTACGAGGCCCGCTCGGGGGGCGTTTTTTTTCCCGAAGCCGGCACGGGGCTTGCGAACGTCTGGGGATTTCTCCCACGCCAAAGGGGCCAGCCCCGAAAGCTGTGGCCGGCCCTCGGCCCCCACTGCCGCCGCTTCCACGGCACCACAGAGCCTGGGGCTGCGGGCTCGCCTGTGCCGCCTAGGCCCCGACGTACGAGGCCCGCTCGGGGGGCGTTTTTTTTGCCCGAAGCCGGCACGGGGCTTGCGAACGTCCGGGGATTTCTCCCACGCCAAAGGGGCCAGCCCCGAAAGCTGGGGCCGGCCCTCGGCCCCCAATGCCGCCGCTTCCACGGCACCACAGAGCCTGGGGCTGCGGGCTCGCCTGTGCCGCCGAGGCCCCGACGTACGAGGCCCGCTCGGGGGGCGTTTTTTTGCCCGAAGCCGGCACGGGGCTTGCGAACGTCCGGGGATTTCTCCCACGCCAAAGGGGCCAGCCCCGAAAGCTGTGGCCAGCCCTCGGCGTCCACTGCCGCCGCTTCCACGGCACCACAGAGCCTGGGGCTGCGGGCTCGCCTGTGCCGCCTAGGCCCCGACGTACGAGGCCCGCTCGGGGGGCGTTTTTTTGCCCGAAGCCGGCACGGGGCTTGCGAACGTCCGGGGATTTCTCCCACGCCAAAGGGGCCAGCCCCGAAAGCTGTGGCCGGCCCTCGGCCCCCACTGCCGCCGCTTCCACGGCACCACAGAGCCTGGGGCTGCGGGCTCGCCTGTGCCGCCGAGGCCCCGACGTACGAGGCCCGCTCGGGGGGCATTTTTTTGCCCAAAGCCGGCACGGGGCTTGCGAACGTCCGGGCATTTCTCCCACGCCAAAGGGGCCAGCCCCGAAAGCTGTGGCCAGCCCTTGGCGTCCACTGCCGCCGCTTCCACGGCACCACAGAGCCTGGGGCTGCGGGCTCGCCTGTGCCGCCGAGGCCCCGACGTACGAAGCCCGCTCGGGGGGGCGTTTTTTTTGCCCGAAGCCGGCACGGGGCTTGCGAACGTCCGGGGATTTCTCCCACGCCAAAGGGGCCAGCCCCGAAAGCTGTGGCCGGCCCTCGGCCCCCACTGCCGCCGCTTCCACGGCACCACAGAGCCTGGGGCTGCGGGCTCGCCTGTGCCGCCTAGGCCCCGACGTACGAGGCCCGCTCGGGGGGCGTTTTTTTGCCCGAAGCCGGCACGGGGCTTGCGAACGTCCGGGGATTTCTCCCACGCCAAAGGGGCCAGCCCCGAAAGCTGTGGCCAGCCCTCGGCGTCCACTGCCGCCGCTTCCACGGCACCACAGAGCCTGGGGCTGCGGGCTCGCCTGTGCCGCCTAGGCCCCGACGTACGAGGCCCGCTCGGGGGGCGTTTTTTTGCCCGAAGCCGGCACGGGGCTTGCGAACGTCCGGGGATTTCTCCCACGCCAAAGGGGCCAGCCCCGAAAGCTGTGGCCGGCCCTCGGCGTCCACTGCCGCCGCTTCCACGGCACCACAGAGCCTGGGCCTGCGGGCTCGCCTGTGCCGCCTAGGCCCCGACGTACGAGGCCCGCTCGGGGGGCGTTTTTTTTGCCCGAAGCCGGCACGGGGCTTGCGAACGTCCGGGGATTATCCCACGCCAAAGGGGCCAGCCCCGAAAGCTGTGGCCGGCCCTCGGCCCCCACTGCCGCCGCTTCCACGGCACCACAGAGCCTGGGGCTGCGGGCTCGCCTGTGCCGCCTAGGCCCCGACGTACGAGGCCCGCTCGGGGGGCGTTTTTTTTCCCGAAGCCGGCACGGGGCTTGCGAACGTCTGGGGATTTCTCCCACGCCAAAGGGGCCAGCCCCGAAAGCTGTGGCCGGCCCTCGGCCCCCACTGCCGCCGCTTCCACGGCACCACAGAGCCTGGGGCTGCGGGCTCGCCTGTGCCGCCTAGGCCCCGACGTACGAGGCCCGCTCGGGGGGCGTTTTTTTGCCCGAAGCCGGCACGGGGCTTGCGCACGTCCGGGGATTTCTCCCACGCGAAAGGGGCCAGCCCCGAAAGCTGTGGCCGGCCCTCGGCGTCCACTGCTGCCGCTTCCACGGCACCACAGAGCCTGGGGCTGCGGGCTCGCCTGTGCCGCCTAGGCCCCGACGTACGAGGCCCGCTCGGGGGGCGTTTTTTTGCCCGAAGCCGGCACGGGGCTTGCGAACGTCCGGGGATTTCTCCCACGCCAAAGGGGCCAGCCCCGAAAGCTGGGGCCGGCCCTCGGCCCCCAATGCCGCCGCTTCCACGGCACCACAGAGCCTGGGGCTGCGGGGCTCGCCTGTGCCGCCGAGGCCCCGACGTACGAGGCCCGCTCGGGGGGCGTTTTTTTGCCCGAAGCCGGCACGGGGCTTGCGAACATCCGGGGATTTCTCCCACGCCAAAGGGGCCAGCCCCGAAAGCTGTGGCCAGCCCTCGGCGTCCACTGCCGCCGCTTCCACGGCACCACAGAGCCTGGGGCTGCGGGCTCGCCTGTGCCGCCTAGGCCCCGACGTACGAGGCCCGCTCGGGGGGCGTTTTTTGCCCGAAGCCGGCACGGGGCTTGCGAACGTCCGGGGATTTCTCCCACGCCAAAGGGGCCAGCCCCGAAAGCTGTGGCCGGCCCTCGGCCCCCACTGCCGCCGCTTCCACGGCACCACAGAGCCTGGGGCTGCGGGCTCGCCTGTGCCGCCGAGGCCCCGACGTACGAGGCCCGCTCGGGGGGCATTTTTTTGCCCAAAGCCGGCACGGGGCTTTGCGAACGTCCGGCGCATTTCTCCCACGCCAAAGGGGCCAGCCCCGAAAGCTGTGGCCAGCCCTTGGCGTCCACTGCCGCCGCTTCCACGGCACCACAGAGCCTGGGGCTGCGGGCTCGCCTGTGCCGCCGAGGCCCCGACGTACGAGGCCCGCTCGGGGGGCGTTTTTTTGCCCGAAGCCGGCACGGGGCTTGCGAACGTCCGGGGATTTCTCCCACGCCAAAGGGGCCAGCCCCGAAAGCTGTGGCCACCCCTCGGCGTCCACTGCCGCCGCTTCCACGGCACCACAGACCCTGGGGCTGCGGGCTCGCCTGTGCCGCCTAGGCCCCGACGTACGAAGCCCGCTCGGAGAGCGTTTTTTTGCCCGAAGCCGGCACGGGGCTTGCGAACGTCCGGGGATTTCTCCCACGCCAAAGGGGCCAGCCCCGAAAGCTGTGGCCGGCCCTCGGCCCCCACTTGCCGCCGCTTCCACGGCACCACAGAGCCTGGGGCTGCGGGCTCGCCTGTGCCGCCTAGGCCCCGACGTACGAGGCCCGCTCGGGGGGCGTTTTTTTGCCCGAAGCCGGCACGGGGCTTGCGAACGTCCGGGGATTTCTCCCACGCCAAAGGGGCCAGCCCCGAAAGCTGTGGCCAGCCCTCGGCGTCCACTGCTGCCGCTTCCACGGCACCACAGAGCCTGGGGCTGCGGGCTCGCCTGTGCTTCTTAGGCCCCGACGTACGAGGCCCGCTCGGGGGGCGTTTTTTTTGCCCGAAGCCGGCACGGGGCTTGCGAACGTCCGGGGATTTCTCCCACGCCAAAGGGGCCAGCCCCGAAAGCTGTGGCCGGCCCTCGGCCCCCACTGCCGCTGCTTCCACGGCACCACAGAGCCTGGGGCTGCGGGCTCGCCTGTGCTGCCTAGGCCCCGACGTACGAGGCCCGCTCGGGGGGCGTTTTTTTGCCCGAAGCCGGCACGGGGCTTGCGAACGTCCGGGGATTTCTCCCACGCCAAAGGGGCCAGCCCCGAAAGCTGTGGCCAGCCCTCGGCGTCCACTGCTGCCGCTTCCACGGCACCACAGAGCCTGGGGCTGCGGGCTCGCCTGTGCCGCCGAGGCCCCGACGTACGAGGCCCGCTCGGGGGGCGTTTTTTTGCCCAAAGCCGGCACGGGGCTTGCGAACGTCCGGGGATTTCTCCCACGCCAAAGGGGCCAGCCCCGAAAGCTGTGGCCAGCCCTCGGCCCCCACTGCCGCCGCTTCCACGGCACCACAGAGCCTGGGGCTGCGGGCTCGCCTGTGCCGCCTAGGCCCCGACGTACGAGGCCCGCTCGGGGGGCGTTTTTTTGCCCGAAGCCGGCACGGGGCTTGCGCACGTCCGGGGATTTCTCCCACGCCAAAGGGGCCAGCCCCGAAAGCTGTGGCCGGCCCTCGGCCCCCAATGCCGCCGCTTCCACGGCACCACAGAGCCTGGGGCTGCGGGCTCGCCTGTGCCGCCTAGGCCCCGACGTACGAGGCCCGCTCGGGGGGCGTTTTTTTGCCCGAAGCCGGCACGGGGCTTGCGAACGTCCGGGGATTTCTCCCACGCCAAAGGGGCCAGCCCCGAAAGCTGTGGCCGGCCCTCGGCCCCCACTGCCGCCGCTTCCACGGCACCACAGAGCCTGGGGCTGCGGGCTCGCCTGTGCCGCCTAGGCCCCGACGTACGAGGCCCGCTCGGGGGGCGTTTTTTTTGCCCAAAGCCGGCACGGGGCTTGCGAACGTCCGGGGATTTCTCCCACGCCAAAGGGGCCAGCCCCGAAAGCTGTGGCCAGCCCTCGGCGTCCACTGCCGCCGCTTCCACGGCACCACAGAGCCTGGGGCTGCGGGCTCGCCTGTGCCGCCGAGGCCCCGACGTACGAGGCCCGCTCGGGGGGCGTTTTTTTGCCCGAAGCCGGCACGGGGCTTGCGAACGTCCGGGGATTTCTCCCACGCCAAAGGGGCCAGCCCCGAAAGCTGTGGCCGGCCCTCGGCGTCCACTGCCGCCGCTTCCACGGCACCACAGACCCTGGGGCTGCGGGCTCGCCTGTGCCGCCTAGGCCCCGACGTACGAAGCCCGCTCGGGGGGCGTTTTTTTGCCCGAAGCCGGCACGGGGCTTGCGAACGTCCGGGGATTTCTCCCACGCCAAAGGGGCCAGCCCCGAAAGCTGTGGCCGGCCCTCGGCCCCCACTGCCGCCGCTTCCACGGCACCACAGAGCCTGGGGCTGCGGGCTCGCCTGTGCCGCCTAGGCCCCGACGTACGAGGCCCGCTCGGGGGGCGTTTTTTTGCCCGAAGCCGGCACGGGGCTTGCGAACGTCCGGGGATTTCTCCCACGCCAAAGGGGCCAGCCCCGAAAGCTGTGGCCAGCCCTCGGCGTCCACTGCTGCCGCTTCCACGGCACCACAGAGCCTGGGGCTGCGGGCTCGCCTGTGCCGCCTAGGCCCCGACGTACGAGGCCCGCTCGGGGGGCGTTTTTTTGCCCGAAGCCGGCACGGGGCTTGCGAACGTCCGGGGATTTCTCCCACGCCAAAGGGGCCAGCCCCGAAAGCTGTGGCCAGCCCTCGGCGTCCACTGCTGCCGCTTCCACGGCACCACAGAGCCTGGGGCTGCGGGCTCGCCTGTGCCGCCGAGGCCCCGACGTACGAGGCCCGCTCGGGGGGCGTTTTTTTGCCCGAAGCCGGCACGGGGCTTGCGAACGTCCGGGGATTTCTCCCACGCCAAAGGGGCCAGCCCCGAAAGCTGTGGCCGGCCCTCGGCGTCCACTGCTGCCGCTTCCACGGCACCACAGAGCCTGGGGCTGCGGGCTCGCCTGTGCCGCCTAGGCCCCGACGTACGAGGCCCGCTCGGGGGGCGTTTTTTTGCCCGAAGCCGGCACGGGGCTTGCGAACGTCCGGGGATTTCTCCCACGCCAAAGGGGCCAGCCCCGAAAGCTGTGGCCGGCCCTCGGCGTCCACTGCCGCCGCTTCCGCGGCACCACAGAGCCTGGGGCTGCGGGCTCGCCTGTGCCACCTAGGCCCCGACATACGAGGCCCGCTCGGGGGGCGTTTTTTTGCCCGAAGCCGGCACGGGGCTTGCGAACGTCCGGGGATTTCTCCCACGCCAAAGGGGCCAGCCCCGAAAGCTGTGGCCAGCCCTCGGCCCCCACTGCCGCCGCTTCCACGGCACCACAGAGCCTGGGGCTGCGGGCTCGCCTGTGCCGCCTAGGCCCCGACGTACGAGGCCCGCTCGGGGGGCGTTTTTTTTGCCCGAAGCCGGCACGGGGCTTGCGAACGTCCGGGGATTTCTCCCACGCCAAAGGGGCCAGCCCCGAAAGCTGTGGCCGGCCCTCGGCCCCCACTGCCGCCGGTTCCACAGCACCACAGAGCCTGGGGCTGCGGGCTCGCCTGTGCCGCCGAGGCCCCGACGTACGAAGCCCGCTCGGGGGGCGTTTTTTTGCCCGAAGCCGGCACGGGGCTTGCGAACGTCCGGGGATTTCTCCCACGCCAAAGGGGCCAGCCCCGAAAGCTGTGGCCGGCCCTCGGCGTCCACTGCCGCCGCTTCCACGGCACCACAGAGCCTGGGGCTGCGGGCTCGCCTGTGCCGCCTAGGCCCCGACGTACGAGGCCCGCTCGGGGGGGCGTTTTTTTTGCCCAAAGCCGGCACGGGGCTTGCGAACGTCCGGGGATTTCTCCCACGCCAAAGGGGCCAGCCCCGAAAGCTGTGGCCAGCCCTCGGCGTCCACTGCCGCCGCTTCCACGGCACCACAGAGCCTGGGGCTGCGGGCTCGCCTGTGCCGCCTAGGCCCCGACGTACGAGGCCCGCTCGGGGGGCGTTTTTTTGCCCGAAGCCGGCACGGGGCTTGCGAACGTCCGGGGATTTCTCCCACGCCAAAGGGGCCAGCCCCGAAAGCTGTGGCCGGCCCTCGGCCCCCACTGCCACCGCTTCCACGGCACCACAGAGCCTGGGGCTGCGGGCTCGCCTGTGCCGCCGAGGCCCCGACGTACGAGGCCCGCTCGGGGGGCGTTTTTTTTGCCCGAAGCCGGCACGGGGCTTGCGAACGTCCGGGGATTTCTCCCACGCCAAAGGGGCCAGCCCCGAAAGCTGTGGCCAGCCCTCGGCGTCCACTGCTGCCGCTTCCACGGCACCACAGAGCCTGGGGCTGCGGGCTCGCCTGTGCTTCTTAGGCCCCGACGTACGAGGCCCGCTCGGGGGGCGTTTTTTTGCCCGAAGCCGGCACGGGGCTTGCGAACGTCCGGGGATTTCTCCCACGCCAAAGGGGCCAGCCCCGAAAGCTGTGGCCGGCCCTCGGCCCCCACTGCCGCTGCTTCCACGGCACCACAGAGCCTGGGGCTGCGGGCTCGCCTGTGCCGCCTAGGCCCCGACGTACGAGGCCCGCTCGGGGGGCGTTTTTTTGCCCGAAGCCGGCACGGGGCTTGCGAACGTCCGGGGATTTCTCCCACGCCAAAGGGGCCAGCCCCGAAAGCTGTGGCCGGCCCTCGGCCCCCACTGCCGCTGCTTCCACGGCACCACAGAGCCTGGGGCTGCGGGCTCGCCTGTGCCGCCGAGGCCCCGACGTACGAGGCCCGCTCGGGGGGCGTTTTTTTTGCCCGAAGCCGGCACGGGGCTTGCGAACGTCCGGGGATTTCTCCCACGCCAAAGGGGCCAGCCCCGAAAGCTGTGGCCGGCCCTCGGCGTCCACTGCCGCCGCTTCCACGGCACCACAGAGCCTGGGGCTGCGGGCTCGCCTGTGCCGCCTAGGCCCCGACGTACGAGGCCCGCTCGGGGGGCGTTTTTTTGCCCAAAGCCGGCACGGGGCTTGCGAACGTCCGGGGATTTCTCCCACGCCAAAGGGGCCAGCCCCGAAAGCTGTGGCCAGCCCTCGGCCCCCACTGCTGCCGCTTCCACGGCACCACAGAGCCTGGGGCTGCGGGCTCGCCTGTGCTTCTTAGGCCCCGACGTACGAGGCCCGCTCGGGGGGCATTTTTTTGCCCGAAGCCGGCACGGGGCTTGCGAACGTCCGGGGATTTCTCCCACGCCAAAGGGGCCAGCCCCGAAAGCTGTGGCCGGCCCTCGGCGTCCACTGCCGCCGCTTCCACGGCACCACAGAGCCTGGGGCTGCGGGCTCGCCTGTGCCGCCTAGGCCCCGACGTACGAGGCCCGCTCGGGGGGCGTTTTTTTGCCCGAAGCCGGCATGGGGCTTGCGAACATCCGGGGATTTCTCCCACGCCAAAGGGGCCAGCCCCGAAAGCTGTGGCCAGCCCTCGGCGTCCACTGCCGCCGCTTCCATGGCACCACAGAGCCTGGGGCTGCGGGCTCGCCTGTGCCGCCTAGGCCCCGACGTACGAGGCCCGCTCGGGGGGCGTTTTTTTGCCCGAAGCCGGCACGGGGCTTGCGAACGTCCGGGGATTTCTCCCACGCCAAAGGGGCCAGCCCCGAAAGCTGTGGCCGGCCCTCGGCCCCCACTGCCGCCGGTTCCACAGCACCACAGAGCCTGGGGCTGCGGGCTCGCCTGTGCCGCCGAGGCCCCGACGTACGAAGCCCGCTCGGGGGGCCGTTTTTTTTGCCCGAAGCCGGCACGGGGCTTGCGAACGTCCGGGGATTTCTCCCACGCCAAAGGGGCCAGCCCCGAAAGCTGTGGCCGGCCCTCGGCCCCCACTGCCGCCGCTTCCACGGCACCACAGAGCCTGGGGCTGCGGGCTCGCCTGTGCCGCCTAGGCCCCGACGTACGAGGCCCGCTCGGGGGGCGTTTTTTTGCCCAAAGCCGGCACGGGGCTTGCGAACGTCCGGGGATTTCTCCCACGCCAAAGGGGCCAGCCCCGAAAGCTGTGGCCAGCCCTCGGCGTCCACTGCCGCCGCTTCCACGGCACCACAGAGCCTGGGGCTGCGGGCTCGCCTGTGCCGCCTAGGCCCCGACGTACGAGGCCCGCTCGGGGGGCGTTTTTTTGCCCGAAGCCGGCACGGGGCTTGCGAACGTCCGGGGATTTCTCCCACGCCAAAGGGGCCAGCCCCGAAAGCTGTGGCCGGCCCTCGGCGTCCACTGCCGCCGCTTCCACGGCACCACAGAGCCTGGGCCTGCGGGCTCGCCTGTGCCGCCTAGGCCCCGACGTACGAGGCCCGCTCGGGGGGCGTTTTTTTGCCCGAAGCCGGCACGGGGCTTGCGAACGTCCGGGGATTATCCCACGCCAAAGGGGCCAGCCCCGAAAGCTGTGGCCGGCCCTCGGCCCCCACTGCCGCCGCTTCCACGGCACCACAGAGCCTGGGGCTGCGGGCTCGCCTGTGCCGCCTAGGCCCCGACGTACGAGGCCCGCTCGGGGGGCGTTTTTTTGCCCGAAGCCGGCACGGGGCTTGCGCACGTCCGGGGATTTCTCCCACGCGAAAGGGGCCAGCCCCGAAAGCTGTGGCCGGCCCTCGGCGTCCACTGCCGCCGCTTCCACGGCACCACAGAGCCTGGGGCTGCGGGCTCGCCTGTGCCGCCTAGGCCCCGACGTACGAGGCCCGCTCGGGGGGCGTTTTTTTTGCCCGAAGCCGGCACGGGGCTTGCGAACGTCCGGGGATTTCTCCCACGCCAAAGGGGCCAGCCCCGAAAGCTGGGGCCGGCCCTCGGCCCCCAATGCCGCCGCTTCCACGGCACCACAGAGCCTGGGGCTGCGGGCTCGCCTGTGCCGCCGAGGCCCCGACGTACGAGGCCCGCTCGGGGGGCGTTTTTTTGCCCGAAGCCAGCACGGGGCTTGCGAACGTCCGGGGATTTCTCCCACGCCAAAGGGGCCAGCCCCGAAAGCTGTGGCCGGCCCTCGGCGTCCACTGCCGCCGCTTCCACGGCACCACAGAGCCTGGGGCTGCGGGCTCGCCTGATGCCGCCGAGGCCCCGACGTACGAGGCCCGCTCGGGGGGCGTTTTTTTGCCCGAAGCCGGCACGGGGCTTGCGAACGTCCGGGGATTTCTCCCACGCCAAAGGGGCCAGCCCCGAAAGCTGTGGCCAGCCCTCGGCGTCCACTGCCGCCGCTTCCACGGCACCACAGAGCCTGGGGCTGCGGGCTCGCCTGTGCCGCCGAGGCCCCGACGTACGAGGCCCGCTCGGGGGGCGTTTTTTTGCCCGAAGCCGGCACGGGGCTTGCGAACGTCCGGGGATTTCTCCCACGCCAAAGGGGCCAGCCCCGAAAGCTGTGGCCAGCCCTCGGCGTCCACTGCCGCCGCTTCCACGGCACCACAGAGCCTGGGGCTGCGGGCTCGCCTGTGCCGCCTAGGCCCCGACGTACGAAGCCCGCTCGGGGGGCGTTTTTTTGCCCGAAGCCGGCACGGGGCTTGCGAACGTCCGGGGATTTCTCCCACGCCAAAGGGGCCAGCCCCGAAAGCTGTGGCCGGCCCTCGGCCCCCACTGCCGCCGCTTCCACGGCACCACAGAGCCTGGGGCTGCGGGCTCGCCTGTGCCGCCTAGGCCCCGACGTACGAGGCCCGCTCGGGGGGCGTTTTTTTGCCCAAAGCCGGCACGGGGCTTGCGAACATCCGGGGATTTCTCCCACGCCAAAGGGGCCAGCCCCGAAAGCTGTGGCCAGCCCTCGGCGTCCACTGCTGCCGCTTCCACGGCACCACAGAGCCTGGGGCTGCGGGCTCGCCTGTGCTTCTTAGGCCCCGACGTACGAGGCCCGCTCGGGGGGCGTTTTTTTGCCCGAAGCCGGCACGGGGCTTGCGAACGTCCGGGGATTTCTCCCACGCCAAAGGGGCCAGCCCCGAAAGCTGTGGCCAGCCCTCGGCGTCCACTGCCGCCGCTTCCATGGCACCACAGAGCCTGGGGCTGCGGGCTCGCCTGTGCCGCCTAGGCCCCGACGTACGAGGCCCGCTCGGGGGGCGTTTTTTTGCCCGAAGCCGGCACGGGGCTTGCGAACGTCCGGGGATTTCTCCCACGCCAAAGGGGCCAGCCCCGAAAGCTGTGGCCAGCCCTCGGCGTCCACTTCCGCCGGTTCCACAGCACCACAGACCCTGGGGCTGCGGGCTCGCCTGTGCCGCCGAGGCCCCGACGTACGAAGCCCGCTCGGGGGGCGTTTTTTTGCCCGAAGCCGGCACGGGGCTTGCGAACGTCCGGGGATTTCTCCCACGCCAAAGGGGCCAGCCCCGAAAGCTGTGGCCGGCCCTCGGCCCCCACTGCCGCCGCTTCCACGGCACCACAGAGCCTGGGGCTGCGGGCTCGCCTGTGCCGCCTAGGCCCCGACGTACGAGGCCCGCTCGGGGGGCGTTTTTTTGCCCGAAGCCAGCACGGGGCTTGCGAACGTCCGGGGATTTCTCCCACGCCAAAGGGGCCAGCCCCAAAAGCTGTGGCCAGCCCTCGGCGTCCACTGCCGCCGCTTCCACGGCACCACAGAGCCTGGGGCTGCGGGCTCGCCTGTGCCGCCTAGGCCCCGACGTACGAGGCCCGCTCGGGGGGCGTTTTTTTGCCCGAAGCCGGCACGGGGCTTGCGAACGTCCGGGGATTTCTCCCACGCCAAAGGGGCCAGCCCCGAAAGCTGTGGCCAGCCCTCGGCGTCCACTGCCGCCGCTTCCACGGCACCACAGAGCCTGGGGCTGCGGGCTCGCCTGTGCCGCCGAGGCCCCGACGTACGAGGCCCGCTCGGGGGGCGGTTTTTTTGCCCGAATCCGGCACGGGGCTTGCGAACATCCGGGGATTTCTCCCATGCCAAAGGGGCCAGCCCCGAAAGCTGTGGCCAGCCCTCGGCGTCCACTGCCGCCGCTTCCACGGCACCACAGAGCCTGGGGCTGCGGGCTCGCCTGTGCCGCCGAGGCCCCGACGTACGAGGCCCGCTCGGGGGGCGTTTTTTTGCCCGAAGCCGGCACGGGGCTTGCGAACGTCCGGGGATTTCTCCCACGCCAAAGGGGCCAGCCCCGAAAGCTGTGGCCAGCCCTCGGCGTCCACTGCCGCCGCTTCCACGGCACCACAGAGCCTGGGGCTGCGGGCTCGCCTGTGCCGCCTAGGCCCCGACGTACGAGGCCCGCTCGGGGGGCGTTTTTTTGCCCGAAGCCGGCACGGGGCTTGCGAACGTCCGGGGATTTCTCCCACGCCAAAGGGGCCAGCCCCGAAAGCTGTGGCCGGCCCTCGGCCCCCACTGCCGCCGCTTCCACGGCACCACAGAGCCTGGGGCTGCGGGCTCGCCTGTGCCGCCGAGGCCCCGACGTACGAGGCCCGCTCGGGGGGCATTTTTTTGCCCAAAGCCGGCACGGGGCTTGCGAACGTCCGGGCATTTCTCCCACGCCAAAGGGGCCAGCCCCGAAAGCTGGGGCCAGCCCTTGGCGTCCACTGCCGCCGCTTCCACGGCACCACAGAGCCTGGGGCTGCGGGCTCGCCTGTGCCGCCGAGGCCCCGACGTACGAGGCCCGCTCGGGGGGGCGTTTTTTTGCCCGAAGCCGGCACGGGGCTTGCGAACGTCCGGGGATTTCTCCCACGCCAAAGGGGCCAGCCCCGAAAGCTGTGGCCGGCCCTCGGCCCCCACTGCCGCCGCTTCCACGGCACCACAGAGCCTGGGGCTGCGGGCTCGCCTGTGCCGCCGAGGCCCCGACGTACGAAGCCCGCTCGGGGAGCGTTTTTTTGCCCGAAGCCGGCACGGGGCTTGCGAACGTCCGGGGATTTCTCCCACGCCAAAGGGGCCAGCCCCGAAAGCTGTGGCCGGCCCTCGGCCCCCACTGCCGCCGCTTCCACGGCACCACAGAGCCTGGGGCTGCGGGCTCGCCTGTGCCGCCTAGGCCCCGACGTACGAGGCCCGCTCGGGGGGCGTTTTTTTTGCCCAAAGCCGGCACGGGGCTTGCGAACGTCCGGGGATTTCTCCCACGCCAAAGGGGCCAGCCCCGAAAGCTGTGGCCAGCCCTCGGCGTCCACTGCTGCCGCTTCCACGGCACCACAGAGCCTGGGGCTGCGGGCTCGCCTGTGCTTCTTAGGCCCCGACGTACGAGGCCCGCTCGGGGGGCGTTTTTTTGCCCGAAGCCGGCACGGGGCTTGCGAACGTCCGGGGATTTCTCCCACGCCAAAGGGGCCAGCCCCGAAAGCTGTGGCCGGCCCTCGGCCCCCACTGCCGCTGCTTCCACGGCACCACAGAGCCTGGGGCTGCGGGCTCGCCTGTGCTGCCTAGGCCCCGACGTACGAGGCCCGCTCGGGGGGCGTTTTTTTTGCCCGAAGCCGGCACGGGGCTTGCGAACGTCCGGGGATTTCTCCCACGCCAAAGGGGCCAGCCCCGAAAGCTGTGGCCAGCCCTCGGCGTCCACTGCTGCCGCTTCCACGGCACCACAGAGCCTGGGGCTGCGGGCTCGCCTGTGCCGCCTAGGCCCCGACGTACGAGGCCCGCTCGGGGGGCGTTTTTTTGCCCGAAGCCGGCACGGGGCTTGCGAACGTCCGGGGATTTCTCCCACGCCAAAGGGGCCAGCCCCGAAAGCTGTGGCCAGCCCTCGGCCCCCACTGCCGCCGCTTCCACGGCACCACAGAGCCTGGGGCTGCGGGCTCGCCTGTGCCGCCTAGGCCCCGACGTACGAGGCCCGCTCGGGGGGCGTTTTTTTGCCCGAAGCCGGCACGGGGCTTGCGCACGTCCGGGGATTTCTCCCACGCCAAAGGGGCCAGCCCCGAAAGCTGTGGCCGGCCCTCGGCCCCCACTGCTGCCGCTTCCACGGCACCACAGAGCCTGGGGCTGCGGGCTCGCCTGTGCCGCCTAGGCCCCGACGTACGAGGCCCGCTCGGGGGGCGTTTTTTTGCCCGAAGCCGGCACGGGGCTTGCGAACGTCCGGGGATTTCTCCCACGCCAAAGGGGCCAGCCCCGAAAGCTGTGGCCGGCCCTCGGCCCCCACTGCCGCCGCTTCCACGGCACCACAGAGCCTGGGGCTGCGGGCTCGCCTGTGCCGCCTAGGCCCCGACGTACGAGGCCCGCTCGGGGGGCGTTTTTTTTGCCCAAAGCCGGCACGGGGCTTGCGAACGTCCGGGGATTTCTCCCACGCCAAAGGGGCCAGCCCCGAAAGCTGTGGCCAGCCCTCGGCGTCCACTGCCGCCGCTTCCACGGCACCACAGAGCCTGGGGCTGCGGGCTCGCCTGTGCCGCCGAGGCCCCGACGTACGAGGCCCGCTCGGGGGGCGTTTTTTTGCCCGAAGCCGGCACGGGGCTTGCGAACGTCCGGGGATTTCTCCCACGCCAAAGGGGCCAGCCCCGAAAGCTGTGGCCACCCCTCGGTGTCCACTGCCGCCGCTTCCACGGCACCACAGACCCTGGGGCTGCGGGCTCGCCTGTGCCGCCTAGGCCCCGACGTACGAAGCCCGCTCGGGGGGCGTTTTTTTGCCCGAAGCCGGCACGGGGCTTGCGAACGTCCGGGGATTTCTCCCACGCCAAAGGGGCCAGCCCCGAAAGCTGTGGCCGGCCCTCGGCCCCCACTGCCGCCGCTTCCACGGCACCACAGAGCCTGGGGCTGCGGGCTCGCCTGTGCCGCCTAGGCCCCGACGTACGAGGCCCGCTCGGGGGGCGTTTTTTTGCCCGAAGCCGGCACGGGGCTTGCGAACGTCCGGGGATTTCTCCCACGCCAAAGGGGCCAGCCCCGAAAGCTGTGGCCAGCCCTCGGCGTCCACTGCTGCCGCTTCCACGGCACCACAGAGCCTGGGGCTGCGGGCTCGCCTGTGCCGCCTAGGCCCCGACGTACGAGGCCCGCTCGGGGGGCGTTTTTTTGCCCGAAGCCGGCACGGGGCTTGCGAACGTCCGGGGATTTCTCCCACGCCAAAGGGGCCAGCCCCGAAAGCTGTGGCCGGCCCTCGGCCCCCAATGCCGCCGCTTCCACGGCACCACAGAGCCTGGGGCTGCGGGCTCGCCTGTGCCGCCTAGGCCCCGACGTACGAGGCCCGCTCGGGGGGCGTTTTTTTGCCCGAAGCCAGCACGGGGCTTGCGAACGTCCGGGGATTTCTCCCACGCCAAAGGGGCCAGCCCCGAAAGCTGTGGCCGGCCCTCGGCGTCCACTGCCGCCGCTTCCACGGCACCACAGAGCCTGGGGCTGCGGGCTCGCCTGTGCCGCCGAGGCCCCGACGTACGAGGCCCGCTCGGGGGGCGTTTTTTTGCCCGAAGCCGGCACGGGGCTTGCGAACGTCCGGGGATTTCTCCCACGCCAAAGGGGCCAGCCCCGAAAGCTGGGGCCGGCCCTCGGCGTCCACTGCTGCCGCTTCCACGGCACCACAGAGCCTGGGGCTGCGGGCTCGCCTGTGCCGCCTAGGCCCCGACGTACGAGGCCCGCTCGGGGGGCGTTTTTTTGCCCGAAGCCGGCACGGGGCTTGCGAACGTCCGGGGATTTCTCCCACGCCAAAGGGGCCAGCCCCGAAAGCTGTGGCCGGCCCTCGGCCCCCAATGCCGCCGCTTCCACGGCACCACAGAGCCTGGGGCTGCGGGCTCGCCTGTGCCGCCTAGGCCCCGACGTACGAGGCCCGCTCGGGGGGCGTTTTTTTGCCCGAAGCCAGCACGGGGCTTGCGAACGTCCGGGGATTTCTCCCACGCCAAAGGGGCCAGCCCCGAAAGCTGTGGCCGGCCCTCGGCCCCCACTGCCGCCGCTTCCACGGCACCACAGAGCCTGGGGCTGCGGGCTCGCCTGTGCCGCCGAGGCCCCGACGTACGAGGCCCGCTCGGGGGGCGTTTTTTTGCCCGAAGCCGGCACGGGGCTTGCGAACGTCCGGGGATTTCTCCCACGCCAAAGGGGCCAGCCCCGAAAGCTGTGGCCAGCCCTCGGCCCCCACTGCCGCCGCTTCCACGGCACCACAGAGCCTGGGGCTGCGGGCTCGCCTGTGCCGCCTAGGCCCCGACGTACGAGGCCCGCTCGGGGGGCGTTTTTTTGCCCGAAGCCGGCACGGGGCTTGCGAACGTCCGGGGATTTCTCCCACGCCAAAGGGGCCAGCCCCGAAAGCTGTGGCCAGCCCTCGGCGTCCACTGCCGCCGCTTCCACGGCACCACAGAGCCTGGGGCTGCGGGCTCGCCTGTGCCGCCTAGGCCCCGACGTACGAGGCCCGCTCGGGGGGCGTTTTTTTTGCCCGAAGCCGGCACGGGGCTTGCGAACGTCCGGGGATTTCTCCCACGCCAAAGGGGCCAGCCCCGAAAGCTGTGGCCAGCCCTCGGCGTCCACTGCCGCCGCTTCCACGGCACCACAGAGCCTGGGGCTGCGGGCTCGCCTGTGCCGCCTAGGCCCCGACGTACGAAGCCCGCTCGGGGGGCGTTTTTTTGCCCGAAGCCGGCACGGGGCTTGCGAACGTCCGGGGATTTCTCCCACGCCAAAGGGGCCAGCCCCGAAAGCTGTGGCCGGCCCTCGGCCCCCACTGCCGCCGGTTCCACAGCACCACAGACCCTGGGGCTGCGGGCTCGCCTGTGCCGCCTAGGCCCCGACGTACGAGGCCCGCTCGGGGGGCGTTTTTTTGCCCGAAGCCGGCACGGGGCTTGCGAACGTCCGGGGATTTCTCCCACGCCAAAGGGGCCAGCCCCGAAAGCTGTGGCCGGCCCTCGGCCCCCACTGCCGCCGGTTCCACAGCACCACAGACCCTGGGGCTGCGGGCTCGCCTGTGCCGCCTAGGCCCCGACGTACGAGGCCCGCTCGGGGGGCGTTTTTTTGCCCGAAGCCGGCACGGGGCTTGCGAACGTCCGGGGATTTCTCCCACGCCAAAGGGGCCAGCCCCGAAAGCTGTGGCCGGCCCTCGGCCCCCACTGCCGCCGCTTCCACGGCACCACAGAGCCTGGGGCTGCGGGCTCGCCTGTGCCGCCTAGGCCCCGACGTACGAGGCCCGCTCGGGGGGCGTTTTTTTGCCCGAAGCCGGCACGGGGCTTGCGAACGTCCGGGGATTTCTCCCACGCCAAAGGGGCCAGCCCCGAAAGCTGTGGCCAGCCCTCGGCGTCCACTGCCGCCGCTTCCACGGCACCACAGAGCCTGGGGCTGCGGGCTCGCCTGTGCCGCCTAGGCCCCGACGTACGAGGCCCGCTCGGGGGGCGTTTTTTTGCCCGAATCCGGCACGGGGCTTGCGAACATCCGGGGATTTCTCCCACGCCAAAGGGGCCAGCCCCGAAAGCTGTGGCCAGCCCTCGGCGTCCACTGCCGCCGCTTCCACGGCACCACAGAGCCTGGGGCTGCGGGCTCGCCTGTGCCGCCGAGGCCCCGACGTACGAGGCCCGCTCGGGGGGCGTTTTTTTGCCCGAAGCCGGCACGGGGCTTGCGAACGTCCGGGGATTTCTCCCACGCCAAAGGGGCCAGCCCCGAAAGCTGTGGCCGGCCCTCGGCCCCCACTGCCGCCGCTTCCACGGCACCACAGAGCCTGGGGCTGCGGGCTCGCCTGTGCCGCATAGGCCCCGACGTACGAGGCCCGCTCGGGGGGCGTTTTTTTGCCCGAAGCCGGCACGGGGCTTGCGAACGTCCGGGGATTTCTCCCACGCCAAAGGGGCCAGCCCCGAAAGCTGTGGCCGGCCCTCGGCCCCCACTGCCGCCGCTTCCACGGCACCACAGAGCCTGGGGCTGCGGGCTCGCCTGTGCCGCCTAGGCCCCGACGTACGAGGCCCGCTCGGGGGGCGTTTTTTTGCCCGAAGCCGGCACGGGGCTTGCGAACGTCCGGGGATTTCTCCCACGACCAAAGGGGCCAGCCCCGAAAGCTGTGGCCAGCCCTCGGCGTCCACTGCCGCCGCTTCCACGGCACCACAGAGCCTGGGGCTGCGGGCTCGCCTGTGCCGCCGAGGCCCCGACGTACGAGGCCCGCTCGGGGGGCGTTTTTTTTGCCCAAAGCCGGCACGGGGCTTGCGAACGTCCGGGGATTTCTCCCACGCCAAAGGGGCCAGCCCCAAAAGCTGTGGCCAGCCCTCGGCGTCCACTGCCGCCGCTTCCACGGCACCACAGAGCCTGGGGCTGCGGGCTCGCCTGTGCCGCCGAGGCCCCGACGTACGAGGCCCGCTCGGGGGGCGTTTTTTTGCCCGAAGCCGGCACGGGGCTTGCGAACGTCCGGGGATTTCTCCCACGCCAAAGGGGCCAGCCCCGAAAGCTGTGGCCGGCCCTCGGCCCCCACTGCCGCCGCTTCCACGGCACCACAGAGCCTGGGGCTGCGGGCTCGCCTGTGCCGCCTAGGCCCCGACGTACGAGGCCCGCTCGGGGGGCGTTTTTTTGCCCGAAGCCGGCACGGGGCTTGCGAACGTCCGGGATTTCTCCCACGCCAAAGGGGCCAGCCCCGAAAGCTGTGGCCAGCCCTCGGCGTCCACTGCCGCCGCTTCCACGGCACCACAGAGCCTGGGGCTGCGGGCTCGCCTGTGCCGCCTAGGCCCCGACGTACGAGGCCCGCTCGGGGGGCGTTTTTTTGCCCGAAGCCGGCACGGGGCTTGCGAACGTCCGGGGATTTCTCCCACGCCAAAGGGGCCAGCCCCGAAAGCTGTGGCCAGCCCTCGGCGTCCACTGCCGCCGCTTCCACGGCACCACAGAGCCTGGGGCTGCGGGCTCGCCTGTGCCGCCTAGGCCCCGACGTACGAGGCCCGCTCGGCGGGCGTTTTTTTGCCCGAAGCCGGCACGGGGCTTGCGAACGTCCGGGGATTTCTCCCACGCCAAAGGGGCCAGCCCCGAAAGCTGTGGCCAGCCCTCGGCGTCCACTGCCGCCGCTTCCACGGCACCACAGAGCCTGGGGCTGCGGGCTCGCCTGTGCCGCCGAGGCCCCGACGTACGAGGCCCGCTCGGGGGGCGTTTTTTTGCCCGAAGCCGGCACGGGGCTTGCGAACGTCCGGGGATTTCTCCCACGCCAAAGGGGCCAGCCCCGAAAGCTGTGGCCGGCCCTCGGCCCCCACTGCCGCCGCTTCCACGGCACCACAGAGCCTGGGGCTGCGGGCTCGCCTGTGCCGCCTAGGCCCCGACGTACGAGGCCCGCTCGGGGGGCGTTTTTTTGCCCGAAGCCGGCACGGGGCTTGCGAACGTCCAGGGATTTCTCCCACGCCAAAGGGGCCAGCTCCGAAAGCTGTGGCCAGCCCTCGGCGTCCACTGCCGCCGCTTCCACGGCACCACAGAGCCTGGGGCTGCGGGCTCGCCTGTGCCGCCTAGGCCCCGACGTACGAGGCCCGCTCGGGGGGCGTTTTTTTGCCCGAAGCCGGCACGGGGCTTGCGAACGTCCGGGGATTTCTCCCACGCCAAAGGGGCCAGCCCCGAAAGCTGTGGCCAGCCCTCGGCGTCCACTGCCGCCGCTTCCACGGCACCACAGAGCCTGGGGCTGCGGGCTCGCCTGTGCCGCCTAGGCCCCGACGTACGAGGCCCGCTCGGCGGGCGTTTTTTTGCCCGAAGCCGGCACGGGGCTTGCGAACGTCCGGGGATTTCTCCCACGCCAAAGGGGCCAGCCCCGAAAGCTGTGGCCAGCCCTCGGCGTCCACTGCCGCCGCTTCCACGGCACCACAGAGCCTGGGGCTGCGGGCTCGCCTGTGCCGCCGAGGCCCCGACGTACGAGGCCCGCTCGGGGGGCGTTTTTTTGCCCGAAGCCGGCACGGGGCTTGCGAACGTCCGGGGATTTCTCCCACGCCAAAGGGGCCAGCCCCGAAAGCTGTGGCCAGCCCTCGGCCCCCACTGCCGCCGCTTCCACGGCACCACAGAGCCTGGGGCTGCGGGCTCGCCTGTGCCATCTAGGCCCCGACGTACGAGGCCCGCTCGGGGGGCGTTTTTTTTGCCCGAAGCCGGCACGGGGCTTGCGAACGTCCGGGGATTTCTCCCACGCCAAAGTGGCCAGCCCCGAAAGCTGTGGCCGGCCCTCGGCCCCCACTGCCGCCGCTTCCACGGCACCACAGAGCCTGGGGCTGCGGGCTCGCCTGTGCCGCCTAGGCCCCGACGTACGAGGCCCGCTCGGGGGGCGTTTTTTTGCCCGAAGCCGGCACGGGGCTTGCGAACGTCCGGGGATTTCTCCCACGCCAAAGGGGCCAGCCCCGAAAGCTGTGGCCAGCCCTCGGCGTCCACTGCCGCCGCTTCCACGGCACCACAGAGCCTGGGGCTGCGGGCTCGCCTGTGCCGCCTAGGCCCCGACGTACGAGGCCCGCTCGGGGGGCGTTTTTTTGCCCGAAGCCGGCACGGGGCTTGCGAACGTCCGGGGATTTCTCCCACGCCAAAGGGGCCAGCCCCGAAAGCTGTGGCCAGCCCTCGGCGTCCACTGCTGCCGCTTCCACGGCACCACAGAGCCTGGGGCTGCGGGCTCGCCTGTGCCGCCGAGGCCCCGACGTACGACGCCCGCTCGGGGGGCGTTTTTTTGCCCGAAGCCGGCACGGGGCTTGCGCACGTCCGGGGATTTCTCCCACGCCAAAGGGGCCAGCCCCGAAAGCTGTGGCCGGCCCTCGGCCCCCAATGCCGCCGCTTCCACGGCACCACAGAGCCTGGGGCTGCGGGCTCGCCTGTGCCGCCTAGGCCCCGACGTACGAGGCCCGCTCGGGGGGCGTTTTTTTGCCCGAAGCCAGCACGGGGCTTGCGAACGTCCGGGGATTTCTCCCACGCCAAAGGGGCCAGCCCCGAAAGCTGTGGCCGGCCCTCGGCCCCCACTGCCGCCGCTTCCACGGCACCACAGAGCCTGGGGCTGCGGGCTCGCCTTTGCCGCCGAGGCCCCGACGTACGAGGCCCGCTCGGGGGGCGTTTTTTTGCCCGAAGCCGGCACGGGGCTTGCGAACGTCCGGGGATTTCTCCCACGCCAAAGGGGCCAGCCCCGAAAGCTGTGGCCAGCCCTCGGCCCCCACTGCCGCCGCTTCCACGGCACCACAGAGCCTGGGGCTGCGGGCTCGCCTGTGCCGCCTAGGCCCCGACGTACGAGGCCCGCTCGGGGGGCGTTTTTTTGCCCGAAGCCGGCACGGGGCTTGCGAACGTCCGGGGATTTCTCCCACGCCAAAGGGGCCAGCCCCGAAAGCTGTGGCCAGCCCTCGGCGTCCACTGCCGCCGCTTCCACGGCACCACAGAGCCTGGGGCTGCGGGCTCGCCTGTGCCGCCTAGGCCCCGACGTACGAGGCCCGCTCGGGGGGCGTTTTTTTTGCCCGAAGCCGGCACGGGGCTTGCGAACGTCCGGGGATTTCTCCCACGCCAAAGGGGCCAGCCCCGAAAGCTGTGGCCAGCCCTCGGCGTCCACTGCCGCCGCTTCCACGGCACCACAGAGCCTGGGGCTGCGGGCTCGCCTGTGCCGCCTAGGCCCCGACGTACGAAGCCCGCTCGGGGGGCGTTTTTTTGCCCGAAGCCGGCACGGGGCTTGCGAACGTCCGGGGATTTCTCCCACGCCAAAGGGGCCAGCCCCGAAAGCTGTGGCCGGCCCTCGGCCCCCACTGCCGCCGGTTCCACAGCACCACAGACCCTGGGGCTGCGGGCTCGCCTGTGCCGCCTAGGCCCCGACGTACGAGGCCCGCTCGGGGGGCGTTTTTTTTGCCCGAAGCCGGCACGGGGCTTGCGAACGTCCGGGGATTTCTCCCACGCCAAAGGGGCCAGCCCCGAAAGCTGTGGCCGGCCCTCGGCCCCCACTGCCGCCGCTTCCACGGCACCACAGAGCCTGGGGCTGCGGGCTCGCCTGTGCCGCCTAGGCCCCGACGTACGAGGCCCGCTCGGGGGGCGTTTTTTTACCCGAAGCCAGCACGGGGCTTGCGAACGTCCGGGGATTTCTCCCACGCCAAAGGGGCCAGCCCCAAAAGCTGTGGCCAGCCCTCGGCGTCCACTGCCGCCGCTTCCACGGCACCACAGAGCCTGGGGCTGCGGGCTCGCCTGTGCCGCCTAGGCCCCGACGTACGAGGCCCGCTCGGGGGGCGTTTTTTTGCCCGAAGCCGGCACGGGGCTTGCGAACGTCCGGGGATTTCTCCCACGCCAAAGGGGCCAGCCCCGAAAGCTGTGGCCAGCCCTCGGCGTCCACTGCCGCCGCTTCCACGGCACCACAGAGCCTGGGGCTGCGGGCTCGCCTGTGCCGCCTAGGCCCCGACGTACGAGGCCCGCTCGGGGGGCGTTTTTTTGCCCGAATCCGGCACGGGGCTTGCGAACATCCGGGGATTTCTCCCACGCCAAAGGGGCCAGCCCCGAAAGCTGTGGCCAGCCCTCGGCGTCCACTGCCGCCGCTTCCACGGCACCACAGAGCCTGGGGCTGCGGGCTCGCCTGTGCCGCCGAGGCCCCGACGTACGAGGCCCGCTCGGGGGGCGTTTTTTTGCCCGAAGCCGGCACGGGGCTTGCGAACGTCCGGGGATTTCTCCCACGCCAAAGGGGCCAGCCCCGAAAGCTGTGGCCAGCCCTCGGCCCCCACTGCCGCCGCTTCCACGGCACCACAGAGCCTGGGGCTGCGGGCTCGCCTGTGCCGCATAGGCCCCGACGTACGAGGCCCGCTCGGGGGGCGTTTTTTTTGCCCGAAGCCGGCACGGGGCTTGCGAACGTCCGGGGATTTCTCCCACGCCAAAGGGGCCAGCCCCGAAAGCTGTGGCCGGCCCTCGGCCCCCACTGCCGCCGCTTCCACGGCACCACAGAGCCTGGGGCTGCGGGCTCGCCTGTGCCGCCTAGGCCCCGACGTACGAGGCCCGCTCGGGGGGCGTTTTTTTGCCCGAAGCCGGCACGGGGCTTGCGAACGTCCGGGGATTTCTCCCACGCCAAAGGGGCCAGCCCCGAAAGCTGTGGCCAGCCCTCGGCGTCCACTGCCGCCGCTTCCACGGCACCACAGAGCCTGGGGCTGCGGGCTCGCCTGTGCCGCCGAGGCCCCGACGTACGAGGCCCGCTCGGGGGGCGTTTTTTTGCCCAAAGCCGGCACGGGGCTTGCGAACGTCCGGGGATTTCTCCCACGCCAAAGGGGCCAGCCCCGAAAGCTGTGGCCAGCCCTCGGCGTCCACTGCCGCCGCTTCCACGGCACCACAGAGCCTGGGGCTGCGGGCTCGCCTGTGCCGCCGAGGCCCCGACGTACGAGGCCCGCTCGGGGGGCGTTTTTTTGCCCGAAGCCGGCACGGGGCTTGCGAACGTCCGGGGATTTCTCCCACGCCAAAGGGGCCAGCCCCGAAAGCTGTGGCCGGCCCTCGGCCCCCACTGCCGCCGCTTCCACGGCACCACAGAGCCTGGGGCTGCGGGCTCGCCTGTGCCGCCTAGGCCCCGACGTACGAGGCCCGCTCGGGGGGCGTTTTTTTTGCCCGAAGCCGGCACGGGGCTTGCGAACGTCCGGGGATTTCTCCCACGCCAAAGGGGCCAGCCCCGAAAGCTGTGGCCAGCCCTCGGCGTCCACTGCCGCCGCTTCCACGGCACCACAGAGCCTGGGGCTGCGGGCTCGCCTGTGCCGCCTAGGCCCCGACGTACGAGGCCCGCTCGGGGGGCGTTTTTTTTGCCCGAAGCCGGCACGGGGCTTGCGAACGTCGGGGGATTTCTCCCACGCCAAAGGGGCCAGCCCCGAAAGCTGTGGCCAGCCCTCGGCGTCCACTGCCGCCGCTTCCACGGCACCACAGAGCCTGGGGCTGCGGGCTCGCCTGTGCCGCCTAGGCCCCGACGTACGAGGCCCGCTCGGCGGGCGTTTTTTTGCCCGAAGCCGGCACGGGGCTTGCGAACGTCCGGGGATTTCTCCCACGCCAAAGGGGCCAGCCCCGAAAGCTGTGGCCAGCCCTCGGCGTCCACTGCCGCCGCTTCCACGGCACCACAGAGCCTGGGGCTGCGGGCTCGCCTGTGCCGCCGAGGCCCCGACGTACGAGGCCCGCTCGGGGGGCGTTTTTTTTGCCCGAAGCCGGCACGGGGCTTGCGAACGTCCGGGGATTTCTCCCACGCCAAAGGGGCCAGCCCCGAAAGCTGTGGCCAGCCCTCGGCCCCCACTGCCGCCGCTTCCACGGCACCACAGAGCCTGGGGCTGCGGGCTCGCCTGTGCCATCTAGGCCCCGACGTACGAGGCCCGCTCGGGGGGCGTTTTTTTGCCCGAAGCCGGCACGGGGCTTGCGAACGTCCGGGGATTTCTCCCACGCCAAAGTGGCCAGCCCCGAAAGCTGTGGCCGGCCCTCGGCCCCCCACTGCCGCCGCTTCCACGGCACCACAGAGCCTGGGGCTGCGGGCTCGCCTGTGCCGCCTAGGCCCCGACGTACGAGGCCCGCTCGGGGGGCGTTTTTTTTGCCCGAAGCCGGCACGGGGCTTGCGAACGTCCGGGGATTTCTCCCACGCCAAAGGGGCCAGCCCCGAAAGCTGTGGCCAGCCCTCGGCGTCCACTGCCGCCGCTTCCACGGCACCACAGAGCCTGGGGCTGCGGGCTCGCCTGTGCCGCCTAGGCCCCGACGTACGAGGCCCGCTCGGGGGGCGTTTTTTTGCCCGAAGCCGGCACGGGGCTTGCGAACGTCCGGGGATTTCTCCCACGCCAAAGGGGCCAGCCCCGAAAGCTGTGGCCAGCCCTCGGCGTCCACTGCTGCCGCTTCCACGGCACCACAGAGCCTGGGGCTGCGGGCTCGCCTGTGCCGCCGAGGCCCCGACGTACGACGCCCGCTCGGGGGGCGTTTTTTTTGCCCGAAGCCGGCACGGGGCTTGCGCACGTCCGGGGATTTCTCCCACGCCAAAGGGGCCAGCCCCGAAAGCTGTGGCCGGCCCTCGGCGTCCACTGCTGCCGCTTCCACGGCACCACAGAGCCTGGGGCTGCGGGCTCGCCTGTGCCGCCTAGGCCCCGACGTACGAGGCCCGCTCGGGGGGCGTTTTTTTGCCCGAAGCCGGCACGGGGCTTGCGAACGTCCGGGGATTTCTCCCACGCCAAAGGGGCCAGCCCCGAAAGCTGTGGCCGGCCCTCGGCCCCCAATGCCGCCGCTTCCACGGCACCACAGAGCCTGGGGCTGCGGGCTCGCCTGTGCCGCCTAGGCCCCGACGTACGAGGCCCGCTCGGGGGGCGTTTTTTTTGCCCGAAGCCAGCACGGGGCTTGCGAACGTCCGGGGATTTCTCCCACGCCAAAGGGGCCAGCCCCGAAAGCTGTGGCCGGCCCTCGGCCCCCACTGCCGCCGCTTCCACGGCACCACAGAGCCTGGGGCTGCGGGCTCGCCTGTGCCGCCGAGGCCCCGACGTACGAGGCCCGCTCGGGGGGCGTTTTTTTTGCCCGAAGCCGGCACGGGGCTTGCGAACGTCCGGCGATTTCTCCCACGCCAAAGGGGCCAGCCCCGAAAGCTGGGGCCGGCCCTCGGCGTCCACTGCTGCCGCTTCCACGGCACCACAGAGCCTGGGGCTGCGGGCTCGCCTGTGCCGCCTAGGCCCCGACGTACGAGGCCCGCTCGGGGGGCGTTTTTTTGCCCGAAGCCGGCACGGGGCTTGCGAACGTCCGGGGATTTCTCCCACGCCAAAGGGGCCAGCCCCGAAAGCTGTGGCCGGCCCTCGGCCCCCAATGCCGCCGCTTCCACGGCACCACAGAGCCTGGGGCTGCGGGCTCCCCTGTGCCGCCTAGGCCCCGACGTACGAGGCCCGCTCGGGGGGGCGTTTTTTTTGCCCGAAGCCAGCACGGGGCTTGCGAACGTCCGGGGATTTCTCCCACGCCAAAGGGGCCAGCCCCGAAAGCTGTGGCCGGCCCTCGGCCCCCACTGCCGCCGCTTCCACGGCACCACAGAGCCTGGGGCTGCGGGCTCGCCTGTGCCGCCGAGGCCCCGACGTACGAGGCCCGCTCGGGGGGGCGTTTTTTTGCCCGAAGCCGGCACGGGGCTTGCGAACGTCCGGGGATTTCTCCCACGCCAAAGGGGCCAGCCCCGAAAGCTGTGGCCAGCCCTCGGCGTCCACTGCCGGCCGCTTCCACGGCACCACAGAGCCTGGGGCTGCGGGCTCGCCTGTGCCGCCTAGGCCCCGACGTACGAGGCCCGCTCGGGGGGCGTTTTTTTGCCCGAAGCCGGCACGGGGCTTGCGAACGTCCGGGGATTTCTCCCACGCCAAAGGGGCCAGCCCCGAAAGCTGTGGCCAGCCCTCGGCCCCCACTGCCGCCGCTTCCACGGCACCACAGAGCCTGGGGCTGCGGGCTCGCCTGTGCCGCCTAGGCCCCGACGTACGAGGCCCGCTCGGGGGGCGTTTTTTTTGCCCGAAGCCGGCACGGGGCTTGCGAACGTCCGGGGATTTCTCCCACGCCAAAGGGGCCAGCCCCGAAAGCTGTGGCCAGCCCTCGGCGTCCACTGCCCCCGCTTCCATGGCACCACAGAGCCTGGGGCTGCGGGCTCGCCTGTGCCGCCTAGGCCCCGACGTACGAGGCCCGCTCGGGGGGCGTTTTTTTTGCCCGAAGCCGGCACGGGGCTTGCGAACGTCCGGGGATTTCTCCCACGCCAAAGGGGCCAGCCCCGAAAGCTGTGGCCAGCCCTCGGCCCCCACTGCCGCCGCTTCCACGGCACCACAGAGCCTGGGGCTGCGGGCTCGCCTGTGCCGCCGAGGCCCCGACGTACGAGGCCCGCTCGGGGGGCGTTTTTTTTGCCCGAATCCGGCACGGGGCTTGCGAACGTCCGGGGATTTCTCCCACGCCAAAGGGGCCAGCCCCGAAAGCTGTGGCCAGCCCTCGGCGTCCACTGCCGCCGCTTCCACGGCACCACAGAGCCTGGGGCTGCGGGCTCGCCTGTGCTCCTTAGGCCCCGACGTACGAGGCCCGCTCGGGGGGCGTTTTTTTTGCCCGAAGCCGGCACGGGGCTTGCGAACATCCGGGGATTTCTCCCACGCCAAAGGGGCCAGCCCCGAAAGCTGTGGCCAGCCCTCGGCGTCCACTGCCGCCGCTTCCACGGCACCACAGAGCCTGGGGCTGCGGGCTCGCCTGTGCCGCCGAGGCCCCGACGTACGAGGCCCGCTCGGCGGGCGTTTTTTTGCCCGAAGCCGGCACGGGGCTTGCGAACGTCCGGGGATTTCTCCCACGCCAAAGGGGCCAGCCCCGAAAGCTGTGGCCAGCCCTCGGCGTCCACTGCCGCCGCTTCCACGGCACCACAGAGCCTGGGGCTGCGGGCTCGCCTGTGCCGCCGAGGCCCCGACGTACGAGGCCCGCTCGGGGGGCGTTTTTTTTGCCCGAAGCCGGCACGGGGCTTGCGAACGTCCGGGGATTTCTCCCACGCCAAAGGGGCCAGCCCCGAAAGCTGTGGCCGGCCCTCGGCCCCCACTGCCGCCGCTTCCACGGCACCACAGAGCCTGGGGCTGCGGGCTCGCCTGTGCCGCCGAGGCCCCGACGTACGAGGCCCGCTCGGGGGGCGTTTTTTTGCCCGAAGCCGGCACGGGGCTTGCGAACGTCCGGGGATTTCTCCCACGCCAAAGTGGCCAGCCCCGAAAGCTGTGGCCGGCCCTCGGCCCCCACTGCCGCCGCTTCCACGGCACCACAGAGCCTGGGGCTGCGGGCTCGCCTGTGCCGCCTAGGCCCCGACGTACGAAGCCCGCTCGGGGGGCGTTTTTTTGCCCGAAGCCGGCACGGGGCTTGCGAACGTCCGGGGATTTCTCCCACGCCAAAGGGGCCAGCCCCGAAAGCTGTGGCCAGCCCTCGGCGTCCACTGCCGCCGCTTCCACGGCACCACAGAGCCTGGGGCTGCGGGCTCGCCTGTGCCGCCGAGGCCCCGACGTACGAGGCCCGCTCGGGGGGCGTTTTTTTTGCCCGAAGCCGGCACGGGGCTTGCGAACGTCCGGGGATTTCTCCCACGCCAAAGGGGCCAGCCCCGAAAGCTGTGGCCAGCCCTCGGCGTCCACTGCCGCCGCTTCCACGGCACCACAGAGCCTGGGGCTGCGGGCTCGCCTGTGCCGCCGAGGCCCCGACGTACGAGGCCCGCTCGGGGGGCGTTTTTTTTTGCCCGAAGCCGGCACGGGGCTTGCGAACGTCCGGGGATTTCTCCCACGCCAAAGGGGCCAGCCCCGAAAGCTGTGGCCGGCCCTCGGCCCCCACTGCCGCTGCTTCCGCGGCACCACAGAGCCTGGGGCTGCGGGCTCGCCTGTGCCACCTAGGCCCCGACATACGAGGCCCGCTCGGGGGGCGTTTTTTTGCCCGAAGCCGGCACGGGGCTTGCGAACGTCCGGGGATTTCTCCCACGCCAAAGGGGCCAGCCCCGAAAGCTGTGGCCAGCCCTCGGCGTCCACTGCCGCCGCTTCCACGGCACCACAGAGCCTGGGGCTGCGGGCTCGCCTGTGCTCCTTAGGCCCCGACGTACGAGGCCCGCTCGGGGGGCGTTTTTTTGCCCGAAGCCGGCACGGGGCTTGCGAACATCCGGGGATTTCTCCCACGCCAAAGGGGCCAGCCCCGAAAGCTGTGGCCAGCCCTCGGCGTCCACTGCCGCCGCTTCCACGGCACCACAGAGCCTGGGGCTGCGGGCTCGCCTGTGCCGCCGAGGGCCCCGACGTACGAGGCCCGCTCGGCGGGCGTTTTTTTTGCCCGAAGCCGGCACGGGGCTTGCGAACGTCCGGGGATTTCTCCCACGCCAAAGGGGCCAGCCCCGAAAGCTGTGGCCAGCCCTCGGCGTCCACTGCCGCCGCTTCCACGGCACCACAGAGCCTGGGGCTGCGGGCTCGCCTGTGCCGCCGAGGCCCCGACGTACGAGGCCCGCTCGGGGGGCGTTTTTTTGCCCGAAGCCGGCACGGGGCTTGCGAACGTCCGGGGATTTCTCCCACGCCAAAGGGGCCAGCCCCGAAAGCTGTGGCCGGCCCTCGGCCCCCACTGCCGCCGCTTCCACGGCACCACAGAGCCTGGGGCTGCGGGCTCGCCTGTGCCGCCGAGGCCCCGACGTACGAGGCCCGCTCGGGGGGGCGTTTTTTTTGCCCGAAGCCGGCACGGGGCTTGCGAACGTCCGGGGATTTCTCCCACGCCAAAGTGGCCAGCCCCGAAAGCTGTGGCCGGCCCTCGGCCCCCACTGCCGCCGCTTCCACGGCACCACAGAGCCTGGGGCTGCGGGCTCGCCTGTGCCGCCTAGGCCCCGACGTACGAAGCCCGCTCGGGGGGCGTTTTTTTGCCCGAAGCCGGCACGGGGCTTGCGAACGTCCGGGGATTTCTCCCACGCCAAAGGGGCCAGCCCCGAAAGCTGTGGCCAGCCCTCGGCGTCCACTGCCGCCGCTTCCACGGCACCACAGAGCCTGGGGCTGCGGGCTCGCCTGTGCCGCCGAGGCCCCGACGTACGAGGCCCGCTCGGGGGGCGTTTTTTTGCCCGAAGCCGGCACGGGGCTTGCGAACGTCCGGGGATTTCTCCCACGCCAAAGGGGCCAGCCCCGAAAGCTGTGGCCAGCCCTCGGCGTCCACTGCCGCCGCTTCCACGGCACCACAGAGCCTGGGGCTGCGGGCTCGCCTGTGCCGCCGAGGCCCCGACGTACGAGGCCCGCTCGGGGGGCGTTTTTTTTGCCCGAAGCCGGCACGGGGCTTGCGAACGTCCGGGGATTTCTCCCACGCCAAAGGGGCCAGCCCCGAAAGCTGTGGCCGGCCCTCGGCGTCCACTGCCGCCGCTTCCGCGGCACCACAGAGCCTGGGGCTGCGGGCTCGCCTGTGCCACCTAGGCCCCGACATACGAGGCCCGCTCGGGGGGCGTTTTTTTGCCCGAAGCCGGCACGGGGCTTGCGAACGTCCGGGGATTTCTCCCACGCCAAAGGGGCCAGCCCCCGAAAGCTGTGGCCAGCCCTCGGCGTCCACTGCCGCCGCTTCCACGGCACCACAGAGCCTGGGGCTGCGGGCTCGCCTGTGCTCCTTAGGCCCCGACGTACGAGGCCCGCTCGGGGGGCGTTTTTTTTGCCCGAAGCCGGCACGGGGCTTGCGAACATCCGGGGATTTCTCCCACGCCAAAGGGGCCAGCCCCGAAAGCTGTGGCCAGCCCTCGGCGTCCACTGCCGCCGCTTCCACGGCACCACAGAGCCTGGGGCTGCGGGCTCGCCTGTGCCGCCGAGGCCCCGACGTACGAGGCCCGCTCGGGGGGCGTTTTTTTGCCCGAAGCCGGCACAGGGCTTGCGAACGTCCGGGGATTTCTCCCACGCCAAAGGGGCCAGCCCCGAAAGCTGTGGCCAGCCCTCGGCCCCCACTGCCGCCGCTTCCACGGCACCACAGAGCCTGGGGCTGCGGGCTCGCCTGTGCCGCCGAGGCCCCGACGTACGAGGCCCGCTCGGGGGGCGTTTTTTTTGCCCGAAGCCGGCACGGGGCTTGCGAACGTCCGGGGATTTCTCCCACGCCAAAGGGGCCAGCCCCGAAAGCTGTGGCCAGCCCTCGGCGTCCACTGCCGCCGCTTCCACGGCACCACAGAGCCTGGGGCTGCGGGCTCGCCTGTGCCGCCTAGGCCCCGACGTACGAGGCCCGCTCGGGGGGCGTTTTTTTGCCCGAAGCCGGCACGGGGCTTGCGAACGTCCGGGGATTTCTCCCACGCCAAAGGGGCCAGCCCCGAAAGCTGTGGCCAGCCCTCGGCGTCCACTGCCGCCGCTTCCACGGCACCACAGAGCCTGGGGCTGCGGGCTCGCCTGTGCCGCCTAGGCCCCGACGTACGAGGCCCGCTCGGGGGGCGTTTTTTTGCCCGAATCCGGCACGGGGCTTGCGAACGTCCGGGGATTTCTCCCATGCCAAAGGGGCCAGCCCCGAAAGCTGTGGCCAGCCCTCGGCGTCCACTGCCGCCGCTTCCACGGCACCACAGAGCCTGGGGCTGCGGGCTCCCCTGTGCCGCCTAGGCCCCGACGTACGAGGCCCGCTCGGGGGGCGTTTTTTTGCCCGAAGCCAGCACGGGGCTTGCGAACGTCCGGGGATTTCTCCCACGCCAAAGGGGCCAGCCCCAAAAGCTGTGGCCAGCCCTCGGCGTCCACTGCCGCCGCTTCCACGGCACCACAGAGCCTGGGGCTGCGGGCTCGCCTGTGCCGCCTAGGCCCCGACGTACGAGGCCCGCTCGGGGGGCGTTTTTTTGCCCGAAGCCGGCACGGGGCTTGCGAACGTCCGGGGATTTCTCCCACGCCAAAGGGGCCAGCCCCGAAAGCTGTGGCCAGCCCTCGGCGTCCACTGCCGCCGCTTCCACGGCACCACAGAGCCTGGGGCTGCGGGCTCGCCTGTGCCGCCTAGGTCCCGACGTACGAGGCCCGCTCGGGGGGGCGTTTTTTGCCCGAATCCGGCACGGGGCTTGCGAACGTCCGGGGATTTCTCCCACGCCAAAGGGGCCAGCCCCGAAAGCTGTGGCCAGCCCTCGGCGTCCACTGCCGCCGCTTCCACGGCACCACAGAGCCTGGGGCTGCGGGCTCGCCTGTGCCGCCGAGGCCCCGACGTACGACGCCGCTCGGGGGGCGTTTTTTTGCCCGAAGCCGGCACGGGGCTTGCGCACGTCCGGGGATTTCTCCCACGCCAAAGGGGCCAGCCCCGAAAGCTGTGGCCGGCCCTCGGCCCCCAATGCCGCCGCTTCCACGGCACCACAGAGCCTGGGGCTGCGGGCTCGCCTGTGCCGCCTAGGCCCCGACGTACGAGGCCCGCTCGGGGGGCGTTTTTTTTGCCCGAAGCCAGCACGGGGCTTGCGAACGTCCGGGGATTTCTCCCACGCCAAAGGGGCCAGCCCCGAAAGCTGTGGCCGGCCCTCGGCCCCCACTGCCGCCGCTTCCACGGCACCACAGAGCCTGGGGCTGCGGGCTCGCCTTTGCCGCCGAGGGCCCCGACGTACGAGGCCCGCTCGGGGGGCGTTTTTTTGCCCGAAGCCGGCACGGGGCTTGCGAACGTCCGGGGATTTCTCCCACGCCAAAGGGGCCAGCCCCCGAAAGCTGTGGCCAGCCCTCGGCCCCCACTGCCGCCGCTTCCACGGCACCACAGAGCCTGGGGCTGCGGGCTCGCCTGTGCCGCCTAGGCCCCGACGTACGAGGCCCGCTCGGGGGGCGTTTTTTTGCCCGAAGCCGGCACGGGGCTTGCGAACGTCCGGGGATTTCTCCCACGCCAAAGGGGCCAGCCCCGAAAGCTGTGGCCAGCCCTCGGCGTCCACTGCCGCCGCTTCCCACGGCACCACAGAGCCTGGGGCTGCGGGCTCGCCTGTGCCGCCTAGGCCCCGACGTACGAGGCCCGCTCGGGGGGCGTTTTTTTGCCCGAAGCCGGCACGGGGCTTGCGAACGTCCGGGGATTTCTCCCACGCCAAAGGGGCCCAGCCCCGAAAGCTGTGGCCAGCCCTCGGCGTCCACTGCCGCCGCTTCCACGGCACCACAGAGCCTGGGGCTGCGGGCTCGCCTGTGCCGCCTAGGCCCCGACGTACGAAGCCCGCTCGGGGGGCGTTTTTTTGCCCGAAGCCGGCACGGGGCTTGCGAACGTCCGGGGATTTCTCCCACGCCAAAGGGGCCAGCCCCGAAAGCTGTGGCCGGCCCTCGGCCCCCACTGCCGCCGGTTCCACAGCACCACAGACCCTGGGGCTGCGGGCTCGCCTGTGCCGCCTAGGCCCCGACGTACGAGGCCCGCTCGGGGGGCGTTTTTTTGCCCGAAGCCGGCACGGGGCTTGCGAACGTCCGGGGATTTCTCCCACGCCAAAGGGGCCAGCCCCGAAAGCTGTGGCCGGCCCTCGGCCCCCACTGCCGCCGCTTCCACGGCACCACAGAGCCTGGGCGGCTGCGGGCTCGCCTGTGCCGCCTAGGCCCCGACGTACGAGGCCCGCTCGGGGGGCGTTTTTTTACCCGAAGCCAGCACGGGGCTTGCGAACGTCCGGGGATTTCTCCCACGCCAAAGGGGCCAGCCCCAAAAGCTGTGGCCAGCCCTCGGCGTCCACTGCCGCCGCTTCCACGGCACCACAGAGCCTGGGGCTGCGGGCTCGCCTGTGCCGCCTAGGCCCCGACGTACGAGGCCCGCTCGGGGGGCGTTTTTTTGCCCGAAGCCGGCACGGGGCTTGCGAACGTCCGGGGATTTCTCCCACGCCAAAGGGGCCCAGCCCCGAAAGCTGTGGCCAGCCCTCGGCGTCCACTGCCGCCGCTTCCACGGCACCACAGAGCCTGGGGCTGCGGGCTCGCCTGTGCCGCCTAGGCCCCGACGTACGAGGCCCGCTCGGGGGGCGTTTTTTTGCCCGATCCGGCACGGGGCTTGCGAACGTCCGGGGATTTCTCCCACGCCAAAGGGGCCAGCCCCGAAAGCTGTGGCCAGCCCTCGGCGTCCACTGCCGCCGCTTCCACGGCACCACAGAGCCTGGGGCTGCGGGCTCGCCTGTGCCGCCGAGGCCCCGACGTACGAGGCCCGCTCGGGGGGGCGTTTTTTTGCCCGAAGCCGGCACGGGGCTTGCGAACGTCCGGGGATTTCTCCCACGCCAAAGGGGCCAGCCCCGAAAGCTGTGGCCAGCCCTCGGCCCCCACTGCCGCCGCTTCCACGGCACCACAGAGCCTGGGGCTGCGGGCTCGCCTGTGCCGCATAGGCCCCGACGTACGAGGCCCGCTCGGGGGGCGTTTTTTTGCCCGAAGCCGGCACGGGGCTTGCGAACGTCCGGGGATTTCTCCCACGCCAAAGGGGCCAGCCCCGAAAGCTGTGGCCGGCCCTCGGCCCCCACTGCCGCCGCTTCCACGGCACCACAGAGCCTGGGGCTGCGGGCTCCGCCTGTGCCGCCTAGGCCCCGACGTACGAGGCCCGCTCGGGGGGCGTTTTTTTGCCCGAAGCCGGCACGGGGCTTGCGAACGTCCGGGGATTTCTCCCACGCCAAAGGGGCCAGCCCCGAAAGCTGTGGCCAGCCCTCGGCGTCCACTGCCGCCGCTTCCACGGCACCACAGAGCCTGGGGCTGCGGGCTCGCCTGTGCCGCCGAGGCCCCGACGTACGAGGCCCGCTCGGGGGGCGTTTTTTTTTGCCCAAAGCCGGCACGGGGCTTGCGAACGTCCGGGGATTTCTCCCACGCCAAAGGGGCCAGCCCCGAAAGCTGTGGCCAGCCCTCGGCGTCCACTGCCGCCGCTTCCACGGCACCCACAGAGCCTGGGGCTGCGGGCTCGCCTGTGCCGCCGAGGCCCCGACGTACGAGGCCCGCTCGGGGGGCGTTTTTTTTGCCCGAAGCCGGCACGGGGCTTGCGAACGTCCGGGGATTTCTCCCACGCCAAAGGGGCCAGCCCCGAAAGCTGTGGCCGGCCCTCGGCCCCCACTGCCGCCCGCTTCCACGGCACCACAGAGCCTGGGGCTGCGGGCTCGCCTGTGCCGCCTAGGCCCCGACGTACGAGGCCCGCTCGGGGGGCGTTTTTTTGCCCGAAGGCCGGCACGGGGCTTGCGAACGTCCGGGGATTTCTCCCACGCCAAAGGGGCCAGCCCCGAAAGCTGTGGCCAGCCCTCGGCGTCCACTGCCGCCGCTTCCACGGCACCACAGAGCCTGGGGCTGCGGGCTCGCCTGTGCCGCCTAGGCCCCGACGTACGAGGCCCGCTCGGGGGGCGTTTTTTTTGCCGAAGCCGGCACGGGGCTTGCGAACGTCCGGGGATTTCTCCCACGCCAAAGGGGCCAGCCCCGAAAGCTGTGGCCAGCCCTCGGCGTCCACTGCCGCCGCTTCCACGGCACCACAGAGCCTGGGGCTGCGGGCTCGCCTGTGCCGCCGAGGCCCCGACGTACGAGGCCCGCTCGGCGGGCGTTTTTTTGCCCGAAGCCGGCACGGGGCTTGCGAACGTCCGGGGATTTCTCCCACGCCAAAGGGGCCAGCCCCGAAAGCTGTGGCCAGCCCTCGGCGTCCACTGCCGCCGCTTCCCACGGCACCACAGAGCCTGGGGCTGCGGGCTCGCCTGTGCCGCCGAGGCCCCGACGTACGAGGCCCGCTCGGGGGGGCGTTTTTTTGCCCGAAGCCGGCACGGGGCTTGCGAACGTCCGGGGATTTCTCCCACGCCCAAAGGGCCAGCCCCGAAAGCTGTGGCCAGCCCTCGGCCCCCCACTGCCGCCGCTTCCACGGCACCACAGAGCCTGGGGCTGCGGGCTCGCCTGTGCCATCTAGGCCCCGACGTACGAGGCCCGCTCGGGGGGCGTTTTTTTTGCCCGAAGCCGGCACGGGGCTTGCGAACGTCCGGGGATTTCCTCCCACGCCAAAGTGGCCAGCCCCGAAAGCTGTGGCCGGCCCTCGGCCCCCCACTGCCCGCCGGCTTCCACGGCACCACAGAGCCTGGGGCTGCGGGCTCGCCTGTGCCGCCTAGGCCCCGACGTACGAGGCCCGCTCGGGGGGGCGTTTTTTTGCCCGAAGCCGGCACGGGGCTTGCGAACGTCCGGGGATTTCTCCCACGCCAAAGGGGCCAGCCCGAAAGCTGTGGGCCAGCCCTCGGCGTCCACTGCCGCCGCTTCCACGGCACCACAGAGCCTGGGGCTGCGGGCTCGCCTGTGCCGCCTAGGCCCCGACGTACGAGGCCCGCTCGGGGGGCGTTTTTTTTTTGCCCGAAGCCGGCACGGGGCTTGCGAACGTCCGGGGATTTCTCCCACGCCAAAGGGGCCAGCCCCGAAAGCTGTGGCCAGCCCTCGGCGTCCACTGCTGCCGCTTCCACGGCACCACAGAGCCTGGGGCTGCGGGCTCGCCTGTGCCGCCGAGGCCCCGACGTACGACGCCCGCTCGGGGGGCGTTTTTTTTGCCCGAAGCCGGCACGGGGCTTGCGCACGTCCGGGGATTTCTCCCACGCCAAAGGGGCCAGCCCCGAAAGCTGTGGCCGGCCTCGGCGTCCCACTGCTGCCGCTTCCACGGCACCACAGAGCCTGGGGCTGCGGGCTCGCCTGTGCCGCCTAGGCCCCGACGTACGAGGCCCGTCGGGGGGCGTTTTTTTGCCCGAAGCCGGCACGGGGCTTGCGAACGTCCGGGGATTTCTCCCACGCCAAAGGGGCCAGCCCCGAAAGCTGTGGCCGGCCCTCGGCCCCCAATGCCGCCGCTTCCACGGCACCACAGAGCCTGGGGCTGCGGGCTCGCCTGTGCCGCCTAGGCCCCGACGTACGAGGCCGCTCGGGGGGCGTTTTTTTTGCCCGAAGCCGGCACGGGGCTTGCGAACGTCCGGGGATTTCTCCCACGCCAAAGGGGCCAGCCCCGAAAGCTGTGGCCGGCCCTCGGCCCCCACTGCCGCCGCTTCCACGGCACCACAGAGCCTGGGGCTGCGGGCTCGCCTGTGCCGCCGAGGCCCCGACGTACGAGGCCCGCTCGGGGGGCGTTTTTTTGCCCGAAGCCGGCACGGGGCTTGCGAACGTCCGGCGATTTCTCCCCACGCCAAAGGGGCCAGCCCCGAAAGCTGGGGCCGGCCCTCGGCGTCCACTGCTGCCGCTTCCACGGCACCACAGAGCCTGGGGCTGCGGGCTCGCCTGTGCCGCCTAGGCCCCGACGTACGAGGCCCGCTCGGGGGGCGTTTTTTTGCCCGAAGCCGGCACGGGGCTTGCGAACGTCCGGGGATTTCTCCCACGCCAAAGGGGCCAGCCCCGAAAGCTGTGGCCGGCCCTCGGCCCCCAATGCCGCCGCTTCCACGGCACCACAGAGCCTGGGGCTGCGGGCTCCCCTGTGCCGCCTAGGCCCCGACGTACGAGGCCCGCTCGGGGGGGCGTTTTTTTGCCCGAAGCCAGCACGGGGCTTGCGAACGTCCGGGGATTTCTCCCACGCCAAAGGGGCCAGCCCCGAAAGCTGTGGCCGGCCCTCGGCCCCCACTGCCGCCGCTTCCACGGCACCACAGAGCCTGGGGCTGCGGGCTCGCCTGTGCCGCCGAGGCCCCGACGTACGAGGCCCGCTCGGGGGGCGTTTTCTTTGCCCGAAGCCGGCACGGGGCTTGCGAACGTCCGGGGATTTCTCCCCACGCCAAAGGGGCCAGCCCCGAAAGCTGTGGCCAGCCCTCGGCGTCCACTGCCGCCGCTTCCACGGCACCACAGAGCCTGGGGGCTGCGGGCTCGCCTGTGCCGCCTAGGCCCCCGACGTACGAGGCCCGCTCGGGGGGCGTTTTTTTTGCCCCGAAGCCGGCACGGGGCTTGCGAACGTCCGGGATTTCTCCCACGCCAAAGGGGCCAGCCCCGAAAGCTGTGGCCAGCCCTCGGCCCCCACTGCCGCCGCTTCCACGGCACCACAGAGCCTGGGGCTGCGGGCTCGCCTGTGCCGCCTAGGCCCCGACGTACGAGGCCCGCTCGGGGGGCGTTTTTTTTGCCCGAAGCCGGCACGGGGCTTGCGAACGTCCGGGGATTTCTCCCACGCCAAAGGGGCCAGCCCCGAAAGCTGTGGCCAGCCCTCGGCGTCCACTGCCCCCGCTTCCATGGCACCACAGAGCCTGGGGCTGCGGGCTCGCCTGTGCCGCCTAGGCCCCGACGTACGAGGCCCGCTCGGGGGGCGTTTTTTTGCCCGAAGCCGGCACGGGGCTTGCGAACGTCCGGGGATTTCTCCCACGCCAAAGGGGCCAGCCCTGAAAGCTGTGGCCGGCCCTCGGCCCCCCACTGCCGCCGGTTCCACAGCACCACAGACCCTGGGGCTGCGGGCTCGCCTGTGCCGCCGAGGCCCCGACGTACGAAGCCCGCTCGGGGGGGCGTTTTTTTGCCCGAAGCCGGCACGGGGCTTGCGAACGTCCGGGGATTTCTCCCACGCCAAAGGGGCCAGCCCCGAAAGCTGTGGCCAGCCCTCGGCCCCCACTGCCGCCGCTTCCACGGCACCACAGAGCCTGGGGCTGCGGGCTCGCCTGTGCCGCCTAGGCCCCGACGTACGAGGCCCGCTCGGGGGGCGTTTTTTTTACCCGAAGCCAGCACGGGGCTTGCGAACGTCCGGGGATTTCTCCCACGCCAAAGGGGCCAGCCCCAAAAGCTGTGGCCGGCCCTCGGCGTCCACTGCCGCCGCTTCCACGGCACCACAGAGCCTGGGGCTGCGGGCTCGCCTGTGCCGCCTAGGCCCCCGACGTACGAGGCCCGCTCGGGGGCGTTTTTTTTGCCCGAAGCCGGCACGGGGCTTGCGAACGTCCGGGGATTTCTCCCACGCCAAAGGGGCCAGCCCCGAAAGCTGTGGCCAGCCCTCGGCCCCCACTGCCGCCGCTTCCACGGCACCACAGAGCCTGGGGCTGCGGGCTCGCCTGTGCCGCCGAGGCCCCGACGTACGAGGCCCGCTCGGGGGGCGTTTTTTGCCCGAATCCGGCACGGGGCTTGCGAACATCCGGGGATTTCTCCCACGCCAAAGGGGCCAGCCCCGAAAGCTGT